>NW_026708426.1:0-57459 GCF_902713425.1 Acipenser ruthenus | reverse complement strand
CCGGCAGGGGTGCTGACAGCATGGCCAGCCATGGGCCCACTGAAGCCTCCCTTCCCAGCCCGAGACTTTGGCCTGGACTGCTGGATTTTTAAGGGGGGAGGTGGCCGTTGAGGCCATGTGTGCTGCGCACAAGGGGGGGTATATGTGGCAATGCGCCCCGTCCCTGTGTGCATTTGTATGTTGCGTGTGTAAATGTTGGTGTATAGATTGGTACACGGGATATAAACGGGTCTGTGTTTCACGTGTATTTAAAGTGTAGATTTGTATTTAGGCACGAGGAGAGCACAAATCACTTCACGTGCTGGTTAAATGTAATATGTGAGCACGGGGTTGCACAGAATTAATTCACGTGCTGGGATTCAAGTGAATAATTAATTAGTAATTGAATCCCAGCACAATAGTATATATAGACGCACATTTCTTGCACTCAGGGTTGGTGTTCGGTGAGTGGAGAACGGGTTAGGAGATGGAGGGTATTATAAAGTAAAAGTAAAGTTAAAATCGTAAAGATAAGTGTTTTCACTCACCGTGTTTGTTCGTCTGTCCTGCACCGTCTGTTTAGTGGTTAGTCGTTTTGTATGTCTGTTTATTTTGGCGCAAGTGCCGTGTCCTGTTTTTTGTGTTTTGTTACAAACGTTTATTTTCTGTCTGTTTATTCATTAAATGCTGAGCGAAAGCATTCGCTCAGCTCCACCAAACTCCACATCTCTCTGTCGTTTGTGTTCCTGTCTTCTGGTCTGACGTCACCCACTCAGCCATTCTTGTCACAGTACCCCTCCACAAAAAACGAAGAATGCACAATTTTCTCTGAAATAACTTGAAACTGACAAAAGTAATTGGCATCCACCATTGTTTATTCCATATTTAATAGAAATCAGACTTTGCTATTGATTTTTTATTCAACATAATATTGTAAATAATAAAACAAATGAAAATGGCATGGACAAAAATGATGGGACCGCTAACCTAATATTTTGTTGCACAACCTTTATAGGCAATCACTGCAATCAAACGTTTTCTGTAGCTCTCAATGAGATTTCTCCACCTGTTAACAGGTAGTTTGGCCCACTCTTCCTGAGCAAACTGCTCCAGCTGTCTCAGGTTTGATGGGTGCCTTCTCCAGACTGCAAGTTTCAGCTCTTTCCATAGATGTTCGATAGGATTCAGATCAGGACTCATAGAAGGCCACTTCAGAATATTCCAAGTTTTGTTCTTATCCATTCTTGGGTGCTTTTAGCTGTGTGTTTTGGGTCATTATCCTGTTGGAGGACCCATGACCTGCGACTGAGACAGAGCTTTCTGACACTGGACAGTACGTTTCGCTCCAGAATGCCTTGATAGTCTTGAGATTTCATTGTGCCCTGCACAGATTCAAGGCACCCTGTGCCAGGTGCAGCAAAGCAGCCCCAAATCATAACTGAGCCTCCTCCATGTTTTACTGTAGGTATGGTGTTCTTTTCTTTGAAAGCTTCATTTTTTCATCTGTGAACATACAGCTGATGTGACTTGCCAAAAAGCTCCAGTTTTGACTCATCTGTCCAAAGGACATTCTCCCAGAAGGATTGTCGCTTGTCAATATGCATTTTAGCAACTTCCAGTCTGGATTTTTTATGTTTTTCTGTCAAAAGTGGAGTCCTCCTGGGTCTTCTTCCATGGAGCCCACTTTCGCTCAAAAAGCGACGGATGGTGTGATCAGAAACTGACGTACCTTTACCTCGGAGTTCAGCTTGTATCTCTTTGGCAGTTATCCTTGGTTCTTTTTCTACCATTCGCACTATCCTTCTGTTCAATCTGGGGTCGATTTTCCTCTTGCGGCCGCACCCCGGGAGGTTGGCTACAGTTCCATGGACCTTAAACTTCTTAATAATATTTGCAACTGTTGTCACAGGAACATCAAGCTGCTTGGAGATGGTCTTGTAGCCTTTACCTTTACCATGCTTGTCTATTATTTTCTTTCTGATCTCCTCAGACAACTCTCTCCTTTGCTTTCTCTGGTCCATGTTCAGTGTGGTGCACACAATGATACCAAACAGCACAGTGACTACTTTTCTCCATTTAAATAGGCTGAATGACTGATTACAAGATTGGAGACATGTGTGATACTAATTAAAGAAACTAATTAGTTTGAAATATCACTATAATCCAATTATTTATTATCTTTTCTAAGGGGTACCAACAAATGTGTCCAGGCCATTTTAGAATATCTTTGTAGAATAAGCAATAATTCATCTCTTTTCACAGCTTCTTTGCTTTATTCTATGACATACCAAAGGCATGCAAGTATACATGATAAAATAGCTTTTAATGTCATCACTTTTCAGGAGGAATGAAGCATTATTTCAATGAGCTGTAAGGGTACCAACAAATTTGAGCACATCTGTAAATCTGGGTGACTCCAATACTTGGTACCAACAGGCAATGTAACATTTGTTCAATTTTATCTTTATTATGATTGAGCTATTTTATTGAGGTTAATGTTTAATATTTGGTATTTTATACACACAAAAACATAAGTGCATGATTTTTACTTTAAGTATACAGTAGAGAGTCAATAATCAGAACTAATTGGGACTGATATTAGTCCACATAATTGATTTGTATGGATAGTCGAACAGGTATTAATAACAATCACTGTGCCTTTAATAATGTACAGAATAAAGTTAACAAACACAAGTACTTAGTACACAATTACCTACTAATGATATATAGCTCGTAACCTATTCTATCACATTAAGCAGACAGAATGACAACGCATTACCAATCGTTACATTAATGCAATCCAGTAAAACTTTAACACCTACAGTTAAGGTAATAAAATACTCTAATTAAACATACCATATATCAAACTTTGAAAATCCAATTCAGTACAAATTTGACACATTACAGAACATTAGGAATCATTAAACTTCAGTAAAATGTTTCTATACTTTGATACTTGCTGTTAAGGCATTGTAATAATGTGCAATTGAAATGAATAAATAAAAGTTCTCAGCTGCTCAATAACATAGAGAGGATCGCCAGCCCTTACTGACAAAATAGAAGAAAAATCAAGAACAAGGTGACTATTTAATTTGCTTAACTACAACAATTTAAAGCACACAATTTAAAACCTTTCCATCTAAGGTTTTGGTCATGGTGCAATTTGTCAAATTTCCAGTGGAGGGGATAAACTAGACAAACAACAAAACATCATGGCAAGCCTTGATACATCTGTAGTACACAAGTTAAACAGTTAAGAGAATCACTAAGTTACTTATTTATACCAAATCAAATGCTAAAAAAACTACCTACGCTTACAGCAACTGAAATAATGTTAAAACCCACTCATGACAAGTACTTGCATGTTGCACATAACCTCATTGATAACTACAGAGTGTAACAACAATAAATGGGAGGGAAAAATAAACCAGTAGCAGCTGCACAGGCAAAACAAACATGTGAAAGACAGAGGGATAGGTCCCTAATGATGTAAGCAGGTGAAGGGTGAGAGACTCCCTGCATACAATAAACAGGCTACGTTTGTGTGTTATTACTGTGAGGTGAAAAGACAGAGGATGTGAAGGCAGGGACAGTAAAGTCTTACCATGACTTGCATAGGGGTGTCTGGCCTCTGTAGAGAGTTGGCGTCATTGCTTAGGGATGGGGAAGCTGGTCGTTGAAGTTATGGTCGGGGCCACCGTGACAATTGGTTAGTAGACACCCATATGACCTGCCAGGAAGCTGGATGGCTCTTGGTGCCTTACTATTGATTACAGGGAGCTGAACAAACACACACCCACATGTGCACTGATGGTAGCTGCCACACCTGATGTAATAGCTTCACTGTTATTTGATGCCAACTATTATTATGAACTTGATGTAACAAAATGTTTCTGGTCATGTGGCAGGGCAAAATAAAAGCCCTGCACATAATTAGGGGGCAGGGCAAAGCCCTGCATGTAACTGTATTGTAAATACTGTATTGTATTGGTGTTTGAACGGGTGATGTTGTTATTGTATGATTTAAATGTATTTTGTGTTTATTTAAAAACGCAATGTTTTGTTTGTTTTGTTTGGCAGCGTGGATTAATTAATTGGTTGTTAATTCGGAGATGGCCATGTGTATGTAAACCTATATGTTTGTGTGTTTGGGGTGGGTGTTTGAGAGGAGGAATGAGATGAGAGAAAATCAAAAACACAAGTAAAAACAAAAGTAAGCAATTGCTACGTGTGATGGGCAGACCAGCACAGTATTTGTTTGCTTGTCAGTTTTGTGTTCAAGATTTGTTTTTGTTTAAATATTTATTTTTGCTCTTTGAGCAGTATTGTTTAGTACAACCTTTTTATTTACTTTTTGTTTCAATAAAACACAGCGCATCAGCGCCTTCACTTGCAAGTACCTGTGTTGTGTCACGACTCAGCCTTCCTGTCACATAATCCAGCGTGGGATTCTAGCACGTCCACAGACCCAGGCCAGAGCAGGTACAGTGGATACACTTTTTTTTTTTTTTTTTTTAAGAAAAGGGATTGTTTTATTTGTATAGAAAATGGGAAGGAAAGGGAGGCAGCGAAAAAAGAGAGGGCTGGACATCTGCATCACCTGCCTAAAAGGGGAGGAGTGGTGCTTTGCTGTTGGCAAGGTCAGTCACATGTCGCCCACCTACCACCCCCACAGCAGGAAGAAGAACGACTGCCAGCACTGAGGAGAAAGAAGGGGAGGAGAGGCTGTCCTCAAAAGCATCCAGTACCAGCTGCAGCTGCCTTCCTCAGCGCTGTAATGGGCAACTATTTCTACCCCATCTGCGGGAAGCTGGGGCATTCCCCACTCAACTGCCCCCTCCCAGAAGAGGAGTGCCCAAGACCACTGCCGTCTGCAGTGCCAGAGAGGGAGGTGAGCAAGAGGACATGGCCGAGAGAACCCCAGGAACCCCATTGGATACAGACGTAGTACTACACCGCTGAGTAGGAGGACAAGGAGTGGTGCACAAACTGTGCTATGGGCATGAGGAGGACAGCTGCCTAGAGTCCGACTGGGACGCAGACACGGACCTAGAGTGGGAGGAGCCCGAGCATCCAACGCCCAAGGGGGAGGAGTCAGAGTGTCCAACACCCAAGGGGAAGGAGCCAGAGCGTCCGACGCCCAGAAGGGGGGGAGCCCGAGCTTTCAGCACCCAGAAGGGGGAGGTGGAGCATCCACAGCCCAAGAGGTGGGAAGCTGAGTGTCCACAGCTCAAGAAGGGGAAGCCCGAGTGTCCACAGCCCAAGAAAGGGAAGCCCAAGTCTCCAGGGACCGAGGGAGAACCGCACCAGTCTGAAGTGACCGAGGGAGAGCCGCATCAGTCTCCAGCGACTGAGGGAGAGCCGCACCACTCTCCAGAGACTGAGGGAGAGGCGCACCAGCCTCCAACGACCGAGGGAGAGCCGCACTAGTCTCCAGAGACAGAGGGACACTACCTGTTGCTCCTACCTCCACCGCAAGAGGGAGACTACTTGCTGCTCCCACCTCCGCCACTAGAGGGAGACTACCTGCTGCTCCCGCCTCCACCACAAGAGGGAGACTACCTGCTGCTCCAGCCTCCACCGATAGAGAGAGACTACATACTGCTCCCACCTCCACTGCTATAGGGAGACTACCTGCTGCTTCCGCCACCAGAGGGACCTCTCCTGCCCTGTCCTGCTCAGCCTAGGACTGCCAGAATTGCCTTGGCTGGAGGAGCCAGCCTTGCCGCTGTTGGCATTTCCGCTGACGGCATTGCCTTGGCTGGAGGAGCCAAGGCAATACCGGTGTCAGCATTTCCCCTGACAGCATTGCCTTTGCTGGAGGAGCTAGCATTGCCACTTGCAGCATTTCTGCTGCCAGGATTGCCTTGGCCGGAGGAACCAGCCTATCCGCTGTCAGAATGACTGCTGCCAGTGTTGGCATTAGAGGAGGACCTCTCACCGTGGCCACTACCCATGGACTCATGATTGCCTCTGTTCCTGGGTCGGGACTATGACCGGGACCTTTGTAACTTTAAAGGGGAGGTGGCCGTAGGGGCCAGGTGTGCTGTGCATAAGGGGGGGGGGGGGGGGGGGGGGGGGGGGGTATATGTGGCAGGGCAGAAGAAAAGCCCTGCACATAATTAGGGGGCAGGGCAAAGCCCTGCTTGTAAATGTTTTGTAAATACTGTATTGTTTTGGTGTTAGAACAGGTGATGTTATTGTATGATTTAAATGTATGTTGTGTTTATTTAAAAAAGCAATGTTTAGTTTAGCAGCGTGGAGGGGGTTAGAGTTAGAGTTTCCATAACTCCACAGGTTCTTCGTGCAGTCAGAAGGGACCACCGGCCACACTATTCTTTCACAGCTCATGTGCTTTACCTTGCCTCATGAAAGAAGGCTCTGTCTTACTTCCTCCTTTATCCCCCTGGGACATGTCCCTCAGCAGCAGTGTGGAGTAGTGGTTAGGGCTCTAGACTCTTGACCGGAGGGTCGTGGGTTCAATCCCAGGTGGGGGACACTGCTGCTTTACCCTTGAGCAAGATACTTTACCTAGATTGCTCCACTAAAAACCCAGTTGTATAAATAGGTAATTGTATGTAAAAATGTATGTAAAATAATGTGCAAATCAAAAAAAAAATGTAATTGTATATAAAAATAATGTGATATCTTGTAACGATTGTAAGTCGCCCTGGATGAAGGCGTCTGCAAAGAAATAAATAATAATACTCTTAGTGTTCGAGTCCCGTAATTAACGATTATTTGTGTTCTTTCAGATTCTCTTTTATTCCTTACGTCAAGGCTTCATACGAGCTGTTCCGTCCTCTGTGGGTCGAAACCGGTCGCTAACTAGGACCAAGTCGCGAGGCTGAGCAGTCAGAGGACTCTGTTTTCAGGGGCCAGGAGGCCGATAGGGCCAGTCTCGACTCCATAGGGAAGGCTCTCTCGATTGGAGTCCGGCCCGTCCTTTTCTCTCTCTCTCCCCTGCTCTAGAGGCCAAGCCTCGAATCCTAAGTTGCAAAACACTCCCTTCCTCTTGCAGCCCTGGTTCCCGCCTCGTGAATTCATTTTAATTTTATTAAAACTAGAAAATGTTCTGAAAATGGCTGAGCAGCAAGCATTCAAGTTAACTAATGAAAGCATGTCAATTAGTGATCCCTTTTGTTTCTGTTCTATAAGCATCTTATTAAGTGCCTGATTAAAAGTGTAGCACGGTGTCTAAATATGCATGCATCATAGGTGTAATTTACACAGGGGACATGTCCCCCTCACTTTTTCATTATTTCAGATAGAAGAATCGTTATGCATGCATCAGCTACAGAAACTGCCCCCCCCCCCCCCCCACCACCACTTTTGAAAACAAAGTTACGCCACTGCATAGCATGACAGAAAACAGAGGGAAAATAAACTTAAGTGCATATCCAATATGCCATCTTTAAGAAGCATGCCGTAGGTACATTTCTTCCTGTTGCCAAACAGGTTTTTTTAAGCCCAAATAAAAGATCTTTGACAGGCTCGGTTTCTTCTGCCAATTTCCTGTGCCTGAACACTTACTGGTGACTGCATTCCTATTGTTTCCCGATCGGAAAGGTCGCTGGGTAAGGTTGGTAGTACACTTCCTCATAGACAGGTTGACTCGATGGTGGGTGGAAACCGGAAGTCAGCCATCTTGGGCAAAGTGAGAAACTGCAAGTACTCTAAACAACTCCATTGCGATCAGATACGGGTCAGGCAGCGATTGGATAAACCATGGCAACGGGCTGATTGCAGGGCGGAGTTTGGTGGTACAAAGGGGATGCAGTTGCATGAGTACAGCCCCTTGCGCTGAAACGTAACATATGGCCGGAGCTTTGATGTTTTTTTTGTTTTGTTACGTGTCTGTTTTGTGCATTGCAGAGGAGGAGTACGGAGCCAGGGGCTTCAGCCACGGAGCCAGCCCAACCTACTGAGCACTCCCCTGACCTCACGACACCAGCACTCATCACCACCCAGCTGATTGGAGAGCACACTTTTGTGCACGAGACTGTGGAATGGGATTACCTGCTGTTGTTGTTATTGTTTTTGTTTGTGGCCTGCATGTTCCACCCGATACCATCGTTGGTAGAGGGGCTCATTTTCTGTGTCATTTAATAAAACACAGACGTTTTGGGAGTACAATACTGTTTGTACATTCACTTTTTTCACCACACCACTCGCACTTGTCACAATGTTTTTCATGTATTTCTATAATAAAGCTTAAAGGAAGGCTCTTGCGGGCCGCTAATTAAAGGAACCCTGGTGTAATGTAAATAAAGTGTAGCTAGTCAATATGTTTGTTATGCCAGTAAAAGCAATAAAAAGTTGATAGAAACCAGATAAGAGGAACAATGGCTGATTGTGCCAGGAACCGAAATGAGAGTATGTTACAAGTATGGTATGTTAGAGTATGCTCTGTGAGAGTATGTTACAAAGGTCAGGCCAAATACCTGCATCTCCTCAAGTAAAAATGCAATCAAGCACACTGTAATAGGATCATGCATGGATTAATTTATAGCATCTCATTAGTTGCTCTTATACAATTAGGGAAACAAAAATATATGAACACATATGATATTTTATAGGAACATATTGTATATGTCTATATTTGGTAATGCATACAGTATATGAAAATACTCAGGGCCAGGCGTCAGCGCCTGGGGCCCCGACAGAGGGAGGCCCACACCCATACAGAAATGAATTGTAAATATGAGTAAATATACTATTTCTGTGCCAGCTATCCTACCTAAGCAGCCTTTAGGGCTAGAAACGTTTAGTGTTCACTAAACTAAACTGTATGCGTGCAGTGCAGTGAAACAGTTCAGATCTCCCCTTTTTTCTTTTCTATTTCCTGCTTGTGTCCTGTTCCCTTAGTCCTGCCTCTTCTCACTCCCTATTGGCTTCCATCCTCCCCAGTTCTTCATAAAGCCGAAAGCTATTAGCTGATCTCGACATAAAATTATACAAATGTGCCAATTAAGAAATTCTATAATTGGCACATTTACTTTCCAAAATCAAGACTTTCATTTGACAAGTATTTTGTCGAGCCTCATTATCATAACGTATGTTATTATTAAGCATGTGATTTTGTCACTGTAAAAATATGTAAGGCTAAAAATAGACAATTTTACGGAATGGTCACAGATACAAAGATTTGAACTTAAAACATATGTTTATTCATGTAATAGACTGTATTTGTGCAAAGTAAAGTAGGTATATATTTGTATGTATTTAACATGTATTTTTTTAACACACGCGTCTAGTCAGAAGTAAACAGATTTTTTTTTTTTTTAACAGTATAACAGGAATATCCTTACCTTTTATTTTTAACATGTATATCTTGTCTAATGTAAAATCAAATAATCTAAACACTGAAATGTGGTGGGGCGAAATTTGCCATGACACAACGGCTGCAAAATAATTCAGACTATCACAAATGGGCTTTTCAGGTTCAGAAATTCAGTGACTGGAAAAGAGTCTGAAAAAATTATTTGTAAAAACAAAACAAAAAAAAAAACACGTAGACAGGATCGTCGCTTCAGAAATTGCATTGATTTACTGCAGCGTTACTCATCACCACAGCTACTTGTCTCAGGTAAGATTAGCCTCTAGCCTACCACGATATAGCTACTATTTTTCTGACTTGCAAGTTCAATTGCTAGAAATATCAAGAGCACAATGTATACAGCGTATACAGTGTATACTGAATGACTGTTTAATTGTACTGAGATCTGGTGGTGTTGTGTTAAACTGTATTACATTATACTGCAGTTTTGATAGACCTAGGCTGACTGAGAAATATATGCTTGTTTGGTCAGTGGAAAAAGTGGCAACCCTAGGCGACCTGGTTGTGGGTTTTGTCGTCGGTTCCAGAGGAAGGCAGTGTAATAAAGAGGCTGCATTCCTGACTTGTGTCTTCATTACACTATTTTAATGCAGCAGCATGATTTATTTTGTGTTACTGGTAGGCTAAAGTAAAAAGAAAGTACATTACAGGTACCAATTTGATTTTACTACTGTATTTAATTTAAAAAAATAAATAAATTGGACAACTCCTAACTCCATCCAGACATTTCCGGTTTAGTGAGGGACTACTGATTATGAAAACCTTTTTGATAGAAAAATATTTTTGATTTGGGGGTGAAGGTAGGGGGGCCCACTGGAGGCCCACTGACTGGGGCCCACAGAAACCTGGTGCTGGCGCTGAACATACTGTATGCGGGTAGTTCATATAGGTCTACACTTCATGATGAAAATGATGCAGCATCATATATGGACATTGAAGAAGGTTTATGTGGTCATATATGGTTGGTCATATACAATCAAATATGACAGAGCTGTTCTACATGAATTTGACTGGATCCTGCATGTATTTTTGAGTGGATAATCCTATAGTATTGTGTCATACAATAATACTTCATCAACAGGTTACTATGTTTTCTGTAGCTTCAATACTTACCTCATCTTATGTACCTCTGATAAATTTGCATCTTCCCTCCAAGTATATGAGTGCTCAATTTAAGTAATCTTTTTTTTTTTTTAATGTTTTACCTTGTTGTTATCCAGTGTGTCGTCCAGTGGTTAAAGAAAAGGGCTTGTAACCAGGAGATCCCCGGTTCAAATCCCACCTCAGCCACTGACTCATTGTGTGACCCTGAGCAAGTCACTTCACCTCCTTGTGCTCCGTCTTTCGGGTGAGACATAATTGTAAGTGACTCTGCAGCTGATGCATAGTTCACACACCCTAGTCTCTGTAAGTCGCCTTGGATAAAGGTGTCTGCTAAATAAAATAATATATTGTGAGCTGAACAGAAGTACATAAGATTTTTTTGTAATCTATTATACATAATTTGTGAACAGTTATTATAAAAATCATGCAATGCATTATTATAATATGGGAATGTGCGCAAATGTATAAACACAATGAGGCGTATTCATAAAGCATGTTTATCTATTAGGTGCGTGTAAGCCTTGTTCTTAAGCTCTGTCCATTATATTTATGCAGAGCTAAATCAAAAACATGGTAATTCTTTTTTACTTTATCATGCTACAGTCAGCACTCACATATCCGACCCTATACAATTTTGACTTCAGTGACGGTTAAACGCATGTGACACATATCTGATTATTTCATTTTGGCCTGTTCCAACCCTTATCTGTTTTTTAGGGAACACAAAAAAGATACAATGTCAAAAATACATAGCTGAAAGGAATGTGTTTTAAAATAAGTAGGCTTCCATTTAGATGTACTGTATTGGTTTTGTTGGTACATTTCTATATTTTCAACAGAAGTAGTATTTTAATTTTTACTTTTAAATCCGGTACGTATTGTAGCAGTATGTAAAATTCTCCATTAACGACCCAACAGCAAAATTAAATCAAAACGTTATCCATGCATAGAACTGCATACAACGTAAAAGGCAATGCAACTTAGCAAAAAAACGTTTCCAGAATTAAAACAGTGTCCAAAGTCCGTATTCAAAATTGCAGAAATTAGTGCTCGATAAGGCCCTAATGTCACAGTTCAGTTGCAAATGAAAATGCACAAAAACAACTAAAGATCACAGATTTAAAAAAAAAAAAAAAAAACATCACAGTATCTAAAACTGTTTAATGATTACCAGTAACTGTTTTACATTCCTGTAGCTTGTCTCGTTAGCTTTTTTTTGCTGCATTTTCGTCATGTGAAATTGGAGGAAGCGCTGTGCAACTGCACAATAAAAACAGACTGATTTGGCATGCGAGAAAAAAAAAACACGGGCTGTGATGGATAAACAAGTACATTGTAACACTTAAGAGATGGGCTTTGTATCAGAAAACTGGTGACAAAGTCAGAAATCGCGTGTGATGGCTAAGTGCATTAATTTGTTACATAAATATAATGGGAACTGATTTGTTTCTTAATACAAGGATGGTAAAATGCGACTGACATGTAGCTGAGTGTCATACATCCAAGTGCTGACTGTATTATAAAAATGTAATCGTTTGCACTAGACCAGGGGTCTCCAACCCTGGTCCTGGAGGGCTGTTGTCCCTCCTGGTGTTTGTTCTAACTGTACCCTAAATTACTTAATTGGACCAATTAAGTGCTTATTAGAAGCTTAATTGGTCCAATTCATTAATTTAGTGTACAGTTAGAACAAAAACCATGAGGGACACCAGCCCACCAGGACCAGGTTTGCAGACCCCTGCATTAGATTATAAGCATAGCCTACTTGTATCTGTTTGAATCAAAGTTTCATTGAAAGCCCTTTTTAGCCAGACAAGTTAAACTTCAGTGTGTACGCCTGTAACTCTTAGTAACTTCTAAACTTGAATGACTGGTTAACACACATTATGAATATGGCCCTGTAACAGGGCGAGCAGCCCTGTACATTGTTTTGTGTTATTTTTAGAACGAGGGTTCATCCTCCGCCCCTGTGCAAAGTATTGTTTTTGTTTATTATGATTTATTGTATTTATGTCGGCGAGCGCCGTATGTTTGTTATTGTTTCGTTTATTTTTAAAACGTGTCCTGGCAGAGGCGAGATCGGTGCTCGTCCTCTGCCAGGAGTAATAATTAATAAACTCGTGCAGAAGGTGAACCATCTCCCGAATTAATTACGGGATTAATTTTGTTGCTAATTGGGAGATGGTTCACCTTAATAAAAGCCTGCAGCTCTCTAGTTCGGGGTGGGTGATAGAGACGGAGAGCGAGAGAAGGTTTATTTAAAAACGAAACTAAAGCATAGCCTACAGGAACAGTGACAGCGACTGCCCAGCCTGACCTGTATGGTTTATTTATTTTGGATTTTGTGTTCGAGATTTGTTTTTGTTTACACTTTTATTTTGCTCTGTGAGCAAGTGTTCTTTTGTTTAAATATTTATTTTATTTTTGGATTCATTAAATAAAACGGCGCCCGCGCCACTGCACAATACCTTTTTGTTTTTGTTGTCCCTTCTTCTGCCGTGACGTCAGACCACTCAGCCGTTCCTGCCACACGTGGTGTCCTGCGTGGGATCGCAGCGCCTCCAGGACGCAGGCAGAAGAGGGTACTGCAGGTTTTTTCGTTTTTTTTCGTTTTTGTGTGTGGAGAAAAGGAGAGTGAAGAGGTGGATGGGAGGAAGGAAGATGGGAGGAAGAAGGAGGATGAGGGGACAGCAGCCGCTGCAGCAGCAACAGCCGCAGCAAGTCTGCCTTACCTGCCTGTTGGGGGAGGAGTGGTGTTTTAACTGTGGGGAGCCATGGCACATTTCCCCTGGCACCTTCCCCATATGGCAGGAGGAGGGGACACAGACAGAGGTGAGGAGGAGGAGGAGGAGGAGGCAGAGAGGAAAAGTGGAACGAGGGGAAGAGGAGTGGTGCACCAACTGCATGAGATACGGGCATGAGGAGCACCACTGCCTGGAGGTCTTCAAAGACACGGACCTGGAGTGGGAGGAGCCCGAACATCCTGCGCCTAAAAGGGAGGAGCCCGAACGTCCTGCGCCTAAAAGGGAGGAGCCCGAACGTCCTGCGCCTAAAAGGGAGGAGCCCGAACGTCCTGCGCCTAAAAGGGAGGAGTCGGTGCGTCCACGGCCCAAGAGGGGGGAGTCGGTGCGTCCACGGCCCAAGAGGGGGGAGTCGGTGCGTCCACGGCCCAAGAGGGGGGAGTCGGTGCGTCCACGGCCCAAGAGGGGGAAGGCCGAAGGTCCACAGCCCAGGTACCTGCCAGCAGAGGGGGAATACCTGCTGGTGCCGCCTCCATCTCCATGGGAGGACTGTGAGTCACTCCCACCTCCGCCAGCAGAGGGAGCATTCCTGCTGGTTCCACCTCCACCGCCCGGGGAGGACTGTGAGTCGCTCCCACCTCCGCCAGCAGAGGGAGCATACCTGCTGGTGCCATCTCCACCGCCCTGGGAGGAATGTGAGTCGCTCCCACCTCCGCCAGCAGAGGGAGCATGCCTGCTGGTTCCACCTCCGTCTCCATGGGAGGACTGTGTGTCGCTCCCACCTCCGCCAGCAGAGGGAGCATTCCTGCTGGTTCCACCTCCACCGTCGTGGGAGGACGACGTGTCGCTCCCACCGCCAGCAGAGGGAGCATTCCTGCTGGTTCCACCTCCACCGTCGTGGGAGGACGACGTGTCGCTCCCACCACCAGCAGAGGGAGCATACCTGCTGGTGCCACCTCCGTCTCCGTGGGAGGACGACATGTTGCTCCCACCACCACCACCAGCAGAGGGAGCATGCCTGCTGGTTCCGCTTCCACCACAACCAGCAGAGGGAACATGCCTGCTGGTTTCCCTGTCGCTGCCAGAGGGGGAGGAGCCGCCTTCGCTGCCAGAAGGGGAGGAGCCGCCTTCGCTGCCAGAAGGGGAGGAGCCGCCTTCGCTGCCAGAAGGGGAGGAGCCGCCTTCGCTGCCAGAAGGGGAGGAGCCGCCTTCGCTGCCAGAAGGGGAGGAGCCGCCTTCGCTGCCAGAAGGGGAGGAGCCGCCTTCGCTGCCAGAAGGGGAGGAGCCGCCTTCGCTGCCAGAAGGGGAGGAGCCGCCTTCGCTGCCAGAAGGGGAGGAGCCGCCTTCGCAGCCTGAAGGGGAGGAAGCCCTGCCGCCTTCGCAGCCTGAAGGGGAGGAAGCCCTGCCGCCTTCGCAGCCTGAAGGGGAGGAAGCCCTGCCGCCTTCGCAGCCTGAAGGGGAGGAAGCCCTGCCGCCTTCGCAGCCTGAAGGGGAGGAAGCCCTGCCGCCTTCGCAGCCTGAAGGGGAGGAAGCCCTGCCGCCTTGGCCGCCTGAAGGGGAGGAAGCCCTGCCGCCTTGGCCGCCTGGAGGGGAGGAAGCCCTGCCGCCTTGGCCGCCTGAAGGGGAGGAAGCCCTGCCGCCTTGGCCGCCTGAAGGGGAGGAAGCCCTGCCGCCTTGGCCGCCTGAAGGGGAGGAAGCCCTGCCGCCTTGGCCACCTGAAGGGGAGGAAGCCCTGCCGCCTTGGCCGCCTGAAGGGGAGGAAGCCCTGCCGCCTTGGCCGCCTGAAGGGGAGGAAGCCCTGCCGCCTTGGCCGCCTGAAGGGGAGGAAGCCCTGCCGCCTTCGCAGCCTGAAGGGGAGGAAGCCCTGCCGCCTTGGCCGCCTGAAGGGGAGGAAGCCCTGCCGCCTTCGCAGCCTGAAGGGGAGGAAGCCCTGCCGCCTTCGCAGCCTGAAGGGGAGGAAGCCCTGCCGCCTTCGCAGCCTGGAGGGGAGGAAGCCCTGCCGCCTTGGCCGCCTGGAGGGGAGGAAGCCCTGCCGCCTTGGCCGCCTGAAGGGGAGGAAGCCCTGCCGCCTTGGCCGCCAGAAGGGGAGAAGCCTTGGCCGCCAGAGGAGGAGGAGCCCCTGCCACCTTTACTGTCAAGAGGAGAGGAGCAGGAGCTACCTCTACCTCCACCACCACCACCACCATTGGGAGAAGTGGAGCTCCTGCTGCCGCCTTCATGGCCAGGGGCTCCCCTCCCGCCGTCAGCATCGCCTTGGGTCGCCTGTGTCTCCCTTGCGTCTCCAAGGGTTGCTGCCGGTCCTGCGTCACCTCCCGAGGGTCCGCTGCCGTTGCCTCCCGAGGGTCCGCTGCCGTTGCCTCCCGAGGGTCCGCTGCCGTCGCCTCCCGAGGGTCCGCTGCCGCTGCCGTCGCCTCCCGAGGGTCCGCTGCCGCTGCCGTCGCCTCCCGAGGGTCCGCTGCCGCTGCCGTCGCCTCCCGAGGGTCCGCTGCCGTCGCCTGGGGTCGCCAGGGATCCTGCTTCACCTGGGGTCCCTACACTGTGGTCGGAGCCCCACGGAGGGGAGCTGCCGGCCATCAAGAAAGGGGGGGAGGTCAGGAGACCAGCTCCCCCAGCCGCACTTTCGCGGCCAGAGGTCATGTGGTCGGAGCCCCACGGAGGGGAGCTGCCGGCCATCAAGAAAGGGGGGGAGGTCAGGAGACCAGCTCCCCCAGCCGCACTTTCGCGGCAGGATATTGTGTGGTCGGAGCCCCACGGAGGGGAACTGCCGGCTATGAAGAAGGGGGGGGAGGTCAGGAGACCAGCTCCCCCAGCCGCACTTTCGCGGCAGGAGTTTGTGTGGTCAGAGCCCCACGGAGGGGAACTGCTGGCCATGAAGAGGAGGGGGAAGGTCAGGAGACCAGCTCCCCCAGCCGCAATTTCGCGGCAGGAGAGAGTGTGGAGGGAGCTGCCGGCCACGAAGAATTGGGGGGTGCCGGAGATTCCACCATGGCCACCCCCCAGAAGCAACTCTCTTCCCCCTCGTCCGGGACTTTGAGACTGAGGGGGGAGGTGGCCGTTGGGGCCATGTGTGCGTTGCACAAGGGGGGGGATATGTAACAGGGCGAGCAGCCCTGTACATTGTTTTGTGTTATTTTTAGAACGAGGGTTCATCCTCCGCCCCTGTGCAAAGTATTGTTTTTGTTTATTATGATTTATTGTATTTATGTCGGCGAGCGCCGTATGTTTGTTATTGTTTCGTTTATTTTTAAAACGTGTCCTGGCAGAGGCGAGATCGGTGCTCGTCCTCTGCCAGGAGTAATAATTAATAAACTCGTGCAGAAGGTGAACCATCTCCCGAATTAATTACGGGATTAATTTTGTTGCTAATTGGGAGATGGTTCACCTTAATAAAAGCCTGCAGCTCTCTAGTTCGGGGTGGGTGATAGAGACGGAGAGCGAGAGAAGGTTTATTTAAAAACGAAACTAAAGCATAGCCTACAGGAACAGTGACAGCGACTGCCCAGCCTGACCTGTATGGTTTATTTATTTTGGATTTTGTGTTCGAGATTTGTTTTTGTTTACACTTTTATTTTGCTCTGTGAGCAAGTGTTCTTTTGTTTAAATATTTATTTTATTTTTGGATTCATTAAATAAAACGGCGCCCGCGCCACTGCACAATACCTTTTTGTTTTTGTTGTCCCTTCTTCTGCCGTGACGTCAGACCACTCAGCCGTTCCTGCCACAGGCCCTATAAGTGTTGATACACTTAGAAAATATGACAAGTCTAGATCTTACTCAAGTCTAAATTCCTTGTTTTATATGTGTGTCAAAAAGATACGTATGTGTTTGTTTGTTAATGTTTAGCTTATAAACAGTTACCAAAAAAAAGTTTTACATTTGGGAATGAAATATAAAATAAAATTGCACAATAACCAGTCTGATTATCTCCCCCCTTTACAATGTCAAAAACATCTCCAAATAATTTTAAAATGCGCAAAAAAAAAAAAAAAAACGATATACTGATATGTGTTTTTAAATAGAAATGATATATCAAGAAATACATTTGTTCATAAGGCACTTTATATGTAATATATGTTCATAGATCAGTCATTTCTGCAGTTTGTATCTATGATTATGTATAAAAATAGGCTTGCATATGGCCTTTTTGTTTATAAACTAACAAACAAACACAATGGTTGCTAGGTTGCTACCATAATTTAAGGGAAACTTGGATCATAGCCACACTAAGGTATCATTGTATAAATCTAACATGCCAACATCATTTTGTGTTAGGCCATCACTTGTGACTCAGCTTCTTGTGAAGTCACACGGTCATAGCTCACTTTAACCTAGTCTTTATTCTTTATTGTGCTGTCTATCTATGAAGTACTTGTCTCTCCTCCTTGAATGGATTGGCTTTCCATCCCTTGAATAGAGAGACAGTTGTCATGTCCAATTGCAACCTGGAACTAACAATGCATTTTTTACATAAAAAATAATGTGCTGCAAGTAAGAAGAAGTACAAGTTTTTTATTAATGCGTAAAAACTATCCAGAATTATAACCGATACTTGTATGATACCCCTCCTCTGATCTCTCTATCTCTGTTCCTCTGGAATCTACCACACTATCTCCCTCTTCCTCCGCTAAGAACCTTGGAGTCACCCTGGACCCCTGCCTCTCTTATTCCCAGCACATCTCCACTCTGGCACGCACTTGCCGATTCTTCCTGAGCAACATCCGAAAAATCCGACCCTTCCTCACCAACTATGCTACCCAGCTCCTGGTCCAGGCCCTGGTACTCTCCCACATAGACTACTGCAACTCCCTCCTGGCTGGCCTCCCTGCGTCCGCCACCCGTCCGCTCCAGCTCATCCAGAACTCTGCTGCCCGCCTGGTGTTCTCTCTGCCTCGCTTCGCCCACGCTACTCCACTACTCCGCTCGCTCCACTGGCTCCCGATCACCGCTCGCATCCAGTTCAAGACTCTTGTACTAGCCTACAGATGCCTTGACCAGACTGCACCCAGCTACCTCCAGACCCTCATCTCTCCCTACACCCCCACTCGACCTCTCCGCTCCGCCTGCACTAGAAGACTGGCTCTACCTCCGTTACGCTCCCCTGCCTCCCGAGCCCGCTCCTTCTCCACCCTTGCTCCGCAGTGGTGGAACGACCTTCCTACAGATGTCAGGACTGCCCAGTCCCTGACTACATTCCGGCGCCTCCTTAAGACTCACCTCTTCAAACAGCACCTGTAGAACTCCTCTGTTGTATCTTGGGACACTATCACCCTTCATTTAAATGTGCTTTATTTTGCTCTTATCTGCCCCCTATTTTACTGCATTTAATCCTGTACTTCAGAATATTGTAATCTGCCAAGTGTTTAACCTGTAGTATTTTGTACTTAATCATATCCTGATGTAACTATCACTATTTAATCATATCCTGATGTAACTATCACTATTATCTGCTGTATTATTGAATTGTGGTTTGTCACATTTGAACAAAAATTATTGTATTTCTTGCTCTTATTGTATTACTTGTATTGTAACACTTGAATGTATTTGCATTTGCTTGCGATTGTAAGTCGCCCTGGATAAGGGCGTCTGCTAAGAAATCAATAATAATAATAATAATGATGTAATTACTTGGCATACCCAAGTAAACCCTCAGATAGCAACTCATAACACAACACAACAAACATTTGGTTTGACCAGTCTGTAGTCACTGCAGCAGTTAATAATGGAAAGATCTTTGCCCTATAATGTCACAGGCCAGCTTCCGTTCCAACCCCTGTTGTTTTAAATACTAGAGTACAAGTGGCTTGGACAAAAAAAGAATGATCCTAAGACAATTGATAAAACAGTAGAAAAATGAAAATGTGCAATGTCTCTACCTTGTTCTTTCTCTCATTATGTGTATTTTCTTCTAGCTACATATATGATGTATGCTGATTTATGCAAGAAAAGTATTATTAAGTACCTACAGTTATTTCCATGTGATATGGCTCAAGATTGCTAACAACATTATTATTCAGGGTTTACATCTGTTTGAATCCCAACAATTTGGATCCAATAACGCTAAAACAAGCAGCAACTGAAATCAACTGCACAGGAATTCAATTATTGGACATTACTAATTGGATTACAGCAATGACAGCCAAATAAATCATTTTATATTTGAAGAGGGGCAGGAGAGGTGGGGAATCTGTGAACCTCAGATGGTTATTTGGAGAAAGGGCAACATTCTGGAAGATGGGAATTTTGCCTGCAAATGATGACCAAAATGAAATATTTACCTTGGAAACTGTTTCACCTTTAATGCAACTACCATAGGGTATATTTGCAGAAATTAACTTGTTTATTGTCACATTCTTATGTTTTCCATGTGTATCAAACTTTATGTACTGTAGGTCCACCTCTGCAATTTTGCAAATTGTTCCTACTTTGCATGCATTTTTTATGTCAGTGCTGTCCTTAAACAACTTCAGAATGCTGTTCAGAACTATGAGAACTGATACATATTAAAATATATATTTAAAGATGGTGCTGACATAAAAAAATAAATAATGCAAAGTATGAAGAATGTACTTAAATGGGCCTAAATAGGATTTGATACATATGAAAAAAAACAATGTGGCAATAGCAGGGCTCCAGACTATGACTAAAATGGTCACCATTTGACCTAAGAATAGTTTTGGCAACTGATGTTTGGGGTTGAGGCACCATTGGTTCCTGACACTAAAATACTGCCTTTCCCTTTACGGTGGGTGTGGCAGGGCAGAAGAAAAGCCCTACACATAATTAGGGGGCAGGGAAAAGCCCTGCATGTAAATAAACGTATTGTGTTTAATGTATTATTATTTAAAAGATATGTATTGTTTGTGTTTATTTAAAATACGATGTGTCCATTGGTTATTGTTTAGTTTAAGTGTGGTCTGACAGTGTGGTGTTAGCAGCTTGTCTCTGCCAGACAGCTCGTGAGAATGCGTGGTCAGCAGTGAATTAATTAACAGAGTTGCTGTCGACCATGCTAATATTAAAAACCCTGTACAGAATGTGACCATCTCCATGTTCATTGATTAATTTAATGCTAATCTGGAGATGGTCACCGGTATAAAAACTAGCAGTTTTTGCCAGTCGGTGTGGGTGTTTGGAAGGAGGAATGTGAGCGAGCTGAAAGAAAATCTAAAACAAAACAGAAAGTAAAAGCAATTGCTACTCCTGCTGGGCAGACCAGCACGGAATTTGTTTGGTGTTTTGTGTTCAAGATTTGTTTTTGTTCAACCTTTTATGTGGTTCTGTGAGCCGTGTTTTGTACAATCTTTTGTTTTATTTTTGTGTGAATAAAAACCGGCGCATCAGCGCCTTCATTCGCTAATACCTGTGTCTCTGTCAGCTTTCTGGTCTGGGAACGTCAACACTCAGCCTTCTTGTTACAATGGGTTTACACTAGGCAATTATTATTAGCAATACTTGCTGGCAATAATTGCTAGAAATGTTTCTAATCTGCACTTGTTAGCAATGTCATGGCAATTCAGTGATTCAACCAAAAACAGAAATGAGGACTTTAAATAATGGCTACATGTGCATAACAAATATTATTATTAGTTTATTTAGCAGACGCCTTTATCCAAGGCGACTTACAGAAACTAGGGTGTGTGAACTATGCATCAGCTGCAAAGTCACTTACAATTACATCTCACCTTAAAAGGCGGAGCACAAGTGACTTGCTCAGGGTCACACAATGAGTCAGTGGCTGAGGTGGGATTTGAACCGGGGACCTCCTGGTTACAAGCCCCTTTCTTTAACCACTGGACCACACAACCTGCATGTTTAACTAAAGAAAATACTGTACACATATATAAAAACATATTCAATATATTTATATTGGGTATTTAGGTTATTAAATAAATATAGGGTTTCATGTTACCTATAGTGAAGCTGCAAAGTATACAGTCCTTTGTAGCTCCCCAATCTCAAGGTAAAATTGTTGCCTGTGTCGTGTACTGCTGTTTTACAGTACAGTATGCAGTGTAGGCTACAATTCAGAACAATGTTTCTTCTAAATATTACTTAATCTTTTCATCTGTTTAAATAAAATGACCACATAAATACAAAAATAAACAGTAGTACTGTAATTGACTTTTTTTTTTTCTTAAATCTTAAAAAAAAAATGTATCTACTTTCATCAGGATATAGATTACCTCAACACTGAAATGTGCAGTTAGCAAAATAATTAATCAACTAAGGTCAGTGGCGTAGCTGGAGGGGGGGGGGGGTCTGTAAAGAGTTAAGAAAGCATAAACATGCTAGTGAATGAGGAAAAAAACTAGGGAATTAAATTAAATTCAATGCAGCTTATAGATTGCAGTAGAAGAACTGCTATGCACTAAATTTAACTCTTAGATTGTGTTAAAGAAGAAAGGTTTGGAAGTATCTAAAACATATGACAACGGTACAGCATGTGGCGAGTTCATTGAAGTAACTGGGGATGAAATAAGAGGTGATTTACAGAAAGGGGTTCACAGTGCAAATTAGATTTCCATTCTGATTGACTGTGGAACAGATGTAGCTGGGAGAGATAATGTAATGGTGTACTGTAGGTATGTTTCTGCAGGTCTGGTAGTAAATCATCTGGTAGGCTTAGCTGAACTAGTTCACTGTCATGCACAAGGAATCTTAAACAAAACCACGAATTTGCTTGGAAATGATGACAAAGAATGTTCAGATTGGTGGAGAGACAAACAGCTTTTGGAGCCAAGGCCAAAGCAAGTTGTACAGGAAATGGAAAAAACTTGCTTTGTAGGGGTTTGCCATTTGATTTGCCATTTGATTTCTTTTCAAAGGTTTCACAGCTTAGCTTTATACTGTAGAATAATAATGTAATTATTCCAAAAAGCTGTTGCAATTACTGAGAACTGTGTCTTAACAATTAAAAGTATTAAAAGCCATTACAAAATGGCAAACTAGAGAAAGGTTTGCAACATGTGGCTTCCAAACCAGAGCCTCATCCACAGCAGCAGTCAGTCAGACAAGGGCATCAGCAGGGCCACCACCAGTAGATTTCAGGATATTAAACTTAAGGGCCCCCCAGAGTTCATTTAAAAATGACCTGAACACACAAAATTGTTGAAATCACAGTTTGGGACTTTGAGTAAAGGTTTGGCTACATGATTAAGATTTCCACTGAGGAGGGGGTTTCAGTGTTTTTCAACTGCCTGCCATGATGCATGGCCTGATAATCCTGTTGACTTTGGTGATGAACAAGTAGAAGTCTTACTGAATTGGTATACCTTTTAGTACAGAATAATTGCAAGGTTGATGCAGTTCAACCAGAATGGAGAATGCTTAAAACACTGGTCAAAAGGTCAGTGTATGGCTAAATCCTGCATTGGTTTATGGCAGGTCATGCTAACCTTTTCGCACAGATTTAAAAAATCTTCTACCTTTACTGCCGATATCAGCTGCCCAATGAGAATGTGGATTTTCTGAACAAAACAGAATAAAATCCAAGCTACGCAACTGTGGCAATGTGCCCCGCCCCTGTGTGCATTTCTGTGTTATATGTTGCGTGTGGTGTGTTAATGTTGGTGTATAGATATTGCTGCACGGGTTATAAATGGGTGTGTGTAGCACAAGTTATTTAAAATGTATAATTGTATTTAGGCACGTGCATTTAAAGTATTTAATATGTGAGCACGGGGTTGCACAGATTTAGTTCACGTGCTGGGATTCAAGTGAATAATTAATTGGTAATTGAATCCCAGCACAATTGTTGATATAGATGCACGTTTCATTCACTCGGGGTTGTGTGTTCGGTGAGTGGAGAATGGGTGTGGGTGAGAAAATAAAAAGTAAAATAATGTAAACATAAGTTGTTTAGACTCACCGTGTTTGTTTGTCTATTCATCCACTGTTTGTTTAGTGTTGAAATGTTTGACCCAGAGCCTTGTGTTAAGAACTAGCTTTCCTCATGTAAAAGGAAACAAAGACAAAATGGCACATCCTGGCCAAGTGAAGTAGACATTTTAACTGTTGGTGACACTGGCTGAACAATAAGAAAGACTGGATAGTTGTATATCGTTCGCAGGCTTAAGTTAAGGCCAGGTTCCAATTAATTAAGAAATGCAATACCAAAAGGCAGAACTACAGGAAATTTGAAGTTAACTTTTAAAAGTACCAGAACAGCAGATCACATGCCAAGAAGCACAGGCCATGCAGAGCAAGTCAGTGTCAGGCAGTATAGATGAACAACTAGGCTGCAAACAGTTTTTTCGTGGCACCCAACAATTGTATTTGTCACCAAATATGTTTGATCAAACTGCCAAATAATTTTTCATAGACTATCATTCAATCCATGCATTTATCATGATTGTAACAAAAATTATAAATAAAAACAAAGTGGATTCAGATTTGCATAAAATGGTCAGATTAGAACATGGTGACTGGAAAATAATAAACAGGCCAATCACAGGCCAATCAAGTGCACCTTTGTCTACAGCAGGAATAGGACAGCAGTGAGCACAGCGTTGCAGGAACAAAGTCCTCAATAAAACAATTTAAACTTCCTGGTTTGTTTTAATCTTCTTTCATCTGGTTATTTTAATACAGTCCCTTTTTACACATTCTCAAAAGCACTCAGGTGTGCTCATGCCCTGTTTGTCTTGTGGTTGCACACTTCTTTTGTTACAAGTACATACTTCTGTTACAGGCTGTTTTTCAGGGTATTAAAATGTCACTTAAGTTTACAGTTCTTTGGAAAAGTTATGTTATTTAGTTTTTGCGGTCCTGCAACACTACACAAGCCTTCAATTAGACTTGGTAAACAAAACCAGTTGCAGACGTTTTGTTAAGTAACTCACATACATAAACATTAGCTTGTTCTGTTTTTCACTTGCACAGATAAACAACTAAACACTGTTGTTTTGGCACAAACACACCTCCAATACAATCCAGCTTAAATCCTAAGCGATACAGTGTAGTATTTGAATCCTTACTGTTTTTGTACGATTTTCATTGGCACCCACAGCACCTCCAACTGGTTGCGTCTCTTTTCGAAATCACGTACACCTCGGTGACACTGTACTACATGCTCTACTCTCTCTGCTCTCCCCTCTTCCACTGCCTGGCTGCGTTTAATATACCCATAATTCCCGCCTCCCCAGATCAGTGATTCGTGGTGATACATGGGATTTATAGTTGGTATACACACGCTCCCATTTACTACAAACCTGTGCTTTTTTATTTTAAATTACTATCAACGAAAATATACCTGTTCCACTTTTTCTAGCGATGTACTTTACACCTGTGCATTATTTGTAACACAATCGCGAGTTGCTTTTTAAATTAAACTAAACCTTTATTTATGTTCTCAACAGTTTATACACACAGAGATGACAATGCAGTATTGCTAGCCCAGTGACATACATTACAAAACCCCACTTTTCTATGTATGACCCCGCTATCACTGCTTTGTCACAATATAATTTAAATACAAATGAAACTTCAAATGTGAACTTACCGTGCTCAATCCTGGAAGAGGAGCAGAATTCAGATAATACTGTGGTAACATTCAATGCTGCCAACATATTTTCGGCACTTAAAACTCCACGCCATTAGTACCAGAAACACGGTTCAGTTTCTTTACTGATTTTTTTCTCTCTAACATTCTTTCTGGATCTTTAGAAGAGAGATTTTTGCTCTATTTTTAGGCTTCAACCAAACTTATCTGCTTCCGTTTGCGCAATACTACCACTAAATAAACAGTACAATTCTATAAGCCTAAAATGTCTGTTTTTCTTTTTAACAATTTTTTTATTCATTTTCCAATTTTTCAATGTCCAATTATTATTCAACCTGGCTCACCGCTGCAACGCCCAAACTAACTCAGGAGAGACGTGGACGTGCACTTGCGTCTTCCGAAATGAGTGCCTTCAGTCGTCTCCTTTTTTCGCTCTGTAAGCCCGCCGTACCTAACGACCTAACCCCTACCCCGCCTGGGCAGCACTTGGCCAATTGTGCGCCGCCCACTGGGAACTCCCGTCCATGGTTGGCAGTGGCATAGATTGGATTCAAACTCCCTATAGCTCTCCAAGCTATAGGGCACATCCTGCACTCTGGGTGGAGTGCCTTTACTGGATGTGCCACTCGGGAGCAGCCTTAAAATGTCTGTTTCATGTCAACCGATCACACAAGATTGAATGCGAGTCCACATTATGAAGCCAAAATTTTGCAAACCAATAGTACATACAGTGCGTAATGTGCACACAGCTGCGGGCACCAATGGTCATCTGAGTAGTCCAGACCAAATGAAACATTATCAGCATCTGTGGTTGCTGAGAAAAAAAAAAATTAAACATGTCTACTGGAGCCTGAATGTAATGCTGTTGATGCTATATTCCTGCATAGTAATTGTCAATTAACAAAATAATCATTAATGTCAAAGAATGTATTCATTTCTGCATACAAATTCTTCATTAATGTTAAAGATGTCAGAAATGCACAGAATGAAGACGTTGTCATCAAAAGAGTGCTGTACAAAAGAGTACACCACAATGCTTTTAGGAACAAGAACATATTAAAAGAGAGAACACCAGTCAGGCGTCTGCTTCAAGAATGGTCCCATTAGAATTCAATGAGGATAGAGTTCTTAAAATAAAAAACTACAACAAGGTCTCAGGTCATTCCTGAGAGGTACAAAAGCCTGGTTTACAAGCAATTACATGAGGAGATAGGTGACTTGACCTTACAGGGTGACTGCACTGGTGGCCAGGTGCTGCTTCTACTAGCTGAAAATGAGAGAAGAAAATGCGACTTAAAACAGAAGCCAATTCAGCTTACAAGAGCTCCATTGCAGAGTATCGTGTGCCCTGCAGTAGTAGGAATACATACTTTTGCTTGCATTTTCTGTACACCCTTTTTAGGGTTTGTCATAGAAGTTGCAAGTACAGAAGCAAGTGCCTTTAGGTCAATAAGTGCTTCTCCCTTTTATTTATTAATTTATTTTTATTGTCAAATGTTTGGTTTTTCTTTTTGTATTTTGCAGTGTTCCTCAGTTGACAGACCTGGCTTTCTGGTTTAAAGGTTAAAATAATTATTTTGTTCAGTGACGCTTCTACATTTTTGTGATGTGTGAGTTCAATAGGCTTGTCTGACCCCAGGCCATATTGAATGGTTGCGTTACCCTTCCTACTGTAAGTATACTTTTTTTTTTTTTTTTTTTTTTTTTTTAAATTTAGTCGTCGCCAATTATTTTTACCCTGGTTTTCACCCCAATTTAGCATGCCCAATTATTATCTGTATCCCCGGCTCACCGCTCGCAACCCCCCCGCCGACTCAGGAAACGGAGGCTGAAACACGCGTCCTCCGAAACGTGCTCCTTCCAAGCCGTCATTTTTCGCACTGCAGATCCACAGCAATGCTACCAGACCTATAGTGCCGGAGGACAACACAGAACTGGCGGCTACGCTGCAGAGCCACAGGCGCCCTATCGGCCACAGGGGTCGCTGATGCGCGGTGAGCCGTGGATTCCCCTGCCGACCTAAGCCCTCCCTACCCGGGCAGCGCTCAGCCAATTGTGCGCCGCCCCCTAGGAACTCTCGGTCACGGTCAGCTGTGACATAGCCTGGATTCGAACCTGCGATCTCCAGGCTATAGGGCACATCCTGCGAGGAGCGCCTTTACTGGATGCGCCACTCGGGAGCCCGTTACTGTAAGTATACTTAATTTTGTACACACTAAAATCACTCCTGCCTCACAACTTCACTTGTAAATCAGTATCTCCATAATCAGACCATCAAACCTCTTGGTGGCCTCCCTGACAAGTGCCCTTCTCGCCTAGACAGATTCACAGTTGTGCCATATTCTCTCCATTTCTTAATAATGGACTTTACTGTGCTCCGGGGGATATTCAATGCCTTGGAAATGTTCTTATATCCTACCCCTGATTGGTGCTTTTGAAGAACCTTATTGTGGATTTGCTTTGAATGTTCCTTCGTCTTCATGATGTAGTTTTTGTTAGGAAATATACTAACCAACTGTGGGACCTCCCAGAGACAGGTGTATTTAACCTGAAATCATGTGAAACACCTTAATTGCACACAGGTGGACTCCATTC
The DNA here is from genome assembly GCF_902713425.1 of Acipenser ruthenus. Lineage (NCBI taxonomy): Eukaryota > Metazoa > Chordata > Actinopteri > Acipenseriformes > Acipenseridae > Acipenser > Acipenser ruthenus. The sequence continues at coordinate 30,200 of NW_026708426.1, read as the reverse complement.
AACTAATTATGTGACTTCTAAAGACAATTGGTTGCACCAGAGCTTATTTAGGTGTGTCATAGCAAAGGGGGTGAATACTTATGCAATCAATTATTTTCTGTTTTGTATTTGTAATTAATTTAGAACAATTTGTAGATTTTATTTTTCACTTTGACATTATGGACTTTTTGTGTTGATCAGTGGCAAAAACTCCTAATTAAATCCATTTTGATTCTATGTTGTAACACAATAAAATGTGGAAAAGTCCAAGGGGGGTGAATACTTTTGAGCGCCACTGTATATATTAAATAACTATAACTATATTTACTAGATTTGTTGGCACAGTAACCCTGCAAATAGGGCAGCAGTGCGGAGTAGTGGTTAGGGCTCTGGACTCTTGACTGGAGGGTCGTGGGTTCAATCCCCAGTCGGGGACATTGCTGTTGTACCCTTGAGCAAGGTACTTTACCTAGGTTGCTCCAGTAAAAAAAACCCAGCTGTATAAATGGGTAATTGTATATAAAAATAATGTGATATCTTGTAACAATTGTAAGTCGCCCTGGATAAGGACGTCTGCTAAGAAATAAATAATAATAATAAATATGAGGTCAGTACTACAAATGTATTTTTGAGATGAGGCTCAGATACTATGGTGATGGCAGCTTTAAAAAAATGTATTAGCAAAGCCTACACACTCGAACTTAACCAAGAAAATACAGCTGTGTACTGAGATTGAAGCAAAATCTCTAATCTTTAGGTCTTTATCTTAGAAGTGTGCTTAAGTCTCTGTGATTTCCCAATGTAATATAAGCTTGCTGTAGTAGGAGATGACTTGTTACCAACCAGGGTTTCCTAATGTGTTTTGCTTTTATAAATCTGTTCAATAAACATGACTACTTCACAATTTATCTCCTGCTCTGTTTGAAGTATCACTTACCTTTACTGGGCTGCTTGAATGGTAAGTCTAGAACAGTTTTTTGAAAATAAAACTTTATTTTATTCATAAAAACAGTGTTCAGTCTTTAAATAACTAATGAATGTTTTGTTAAAAATGATAACAATGTATTCAAACATTTTGTGTTTTGCTGTAATTGATAGACAGATAATCAAGAAGTGTAAGAACCTGGATTACAGAGAAATGAAGTCCTCTCAAAAATTTCTCAATATATGTTCACAACTTATAGGAGTTATAAGATATAAAAATCCATTCACAACAGTAGCTTCAGTATTTAGTATTTGCGGTCCTGCAACACTACACAAGCCTTCAATTAGACTTGGTAAACAAAACCAGTTGCAGACGTTTTGTTAAGTAACTCACATACATAAACATTAGCTTGTTCTGTTTTTCACTTGCACAGATAAACGACTGAACACTATTGTATTGGCACAAACACACCTCCAATACAATCCAGCTTAAATCATAAGCGATACAGTGTAGTATTTGAATCCTTACTGTTTTTGTACGCTTCTCGTTGGCACCCACAGCACCTCCAACTGGTTGCGTCTCTTTTCGAAATCACGTACACCTCGGTGACACTGTACTACATGCTCTACTCTCTCTGCTCTCCCCTCTTCCACTGCCTGGCTGCGTTTAATATACCCATAATTCCCGCCTCCCCAGATCAGTGATTTGTGGTGATACATGGGATTTATAGTTGGTATACACACGCTCCCATTTACTACAAACCCGTGCTTTTTTATTTTAAATTACTATCAACGAAAATATACCTGTTCCACTTTTTCTAGTGATGTACTTTACACCTGTGCATTATTTGTAACACAATCGCGAGTTGCTTTTTAAATTAAACTAAACCTTTATTTATGTTCTCAACAGTTTATACACACAGAGATGACAATGCAGTATTGCTAGCCCAGTGACATACATTACAAAACCCCACTTTTCTATGTATGACCCCGCTATCACTGCTTTGTCACAATATAATTTAAATACAAATGAAACTTCAAATGTGAACTTACCGTGCTCAATCCTGGAAGAGGAGCAGAATTCAGATAATACTGTGGTAACATTCAATGCTGCCAACATATTTTCGGCACTTAAAACTCCACGCCATTAGTACCAGAAACACGGTTCAGTTTCTTTACTGATTTTTTTCTCTCTAACATTCTTTCTGGATCTTTAGAAGAGAGATTTTTGCTCTATTTTTAGGCTTCAACCAAACTTATCTGCTTCCGTTTGCGCAATACTACCACTAAATAAACAGTACAATTCTATAAGCCTAAAATGTCTGTTTTTCTTTTTAACAATTTTTTAATTCATTTTCCAATTTTTCAATGTCCAATTATTATTCAACCTGGCTCACCGCTGCAACGCCCAAACTAACTCAGGAGAGACGTGGACGTGCACTTGCGTCTTCAGAAAATGAGTGCCTTCAGTCGTCTCCTTTTTTCGCTCTGTAAGCCCGCCGTACCTAACGACCTAACCCCTACCCCGCCTGGGCAGCACTTGGCCAATTGTGCGCCGCCCACTGGGAACTCCCGTCCATGGTTGGCAGTGGCATAGCTTGGATTCAAACTCCCTATAGCTCTCCAAGCTATAGGGCACATCCTGCACTCTGGGTGGAGTGCCTTTACTGGATGTGCCACTCGGGAGCAGCCTTAAAATGTCTGTTTCATGTCAACCGATCACACAAGATTGAATGCGAGTCCACATTATGAAGCCAAAATTTTGCAAACCAATAGTACATACAGTGCGTAATGTGCACACAGCTGCGGGCACCAATGGTCATCTGAGTAGTCCAGACCAAATGAAACATTATCAGCATCTGTGGTTGCTGAGAAAAAAAAAAATAAACATGTCTACTGGAGCCTGAATGTAATGTTGTTGATGCTATATTCCTGCATAGTAATTGTCAATTAACAAAATAATCATTAATGTCAAAGAATGTATTTACTTCTGCATACAAATTCTTCATTAATGTTAAAGATGTCAGAAATGCACAGAATGAAGACGTTGTCATCAAAAGAGTGCCGTACAAAAGAGTACACCACAATGCTTTTAGGAACAAGAACATATTAAAAGAGAGAACACCAGTCAGGCGTCTGCTTCAAGAATGGTCCCATTACAATTCAATGAGGATAGAGTTCTTAAAATAAAAAACTACAACAAGGTCTCAGGTCATTCCTGAGAGGTACAAAAGCCTGGTTTACAAGCAACTACATGAGGAGATAGGTGACTTGACCTTACAGGGTGACTGCACTGGTGGCCAGGTGCTGCTTCTACTAGCTGAAAATGAGAGAAGAAAATGCGACTTAAAACAGAAGCCAATTCAGCTTACAAGAGCTCCATTGCAGAGTATCGTGTGCCCTGCAGTAGTAGGAATACATACTTTTGCTTGCATTTTCTGTAAACCCTTTTTAGGGTTTGTCATAGAAGTTGCAAGTACAGAAGCAAGTGCCTTTAGGTCAATAAGTGCTTCTCCCTTTTATTTATTTATTTATTTTTATTGTCAAATGTTTGGTTTTTCTTTTTGTATTTTGCAGTGCTCCTCAGGTGACAGACCTGGCTTACTGGTTTAAAGGTTAAAATAATTATTTTGTTCAGTGACGCTTCTACATTTTTGTGATGTGTGAGTTCAATAGGCTTGTCTGACCCCAGGCCATATTGAATGGTTGCGTTACCCTTCCTACTGTAAGTATACTTAATTTTGTACACACTAAAATCACTCCTGCCTCACAACTTCACTTGTAAATCAGTATCTCCATAATCAGACCATCAAACCTCTTGGTGGCCTCCCTGACAAGTGCCCTTCTCGCCTAGACAGATTCACAGTTGTGCCATATTCTCTCCATTTCTTAATAATGGACTTTCCTGTGCTCCGGGGGATATTCAATGCCTTGGAAATGTTCTTATATCCTACCCCTGACAGGTGGACTCCATTCAACTAATTATGTGACTTCTAAAGACAATTGGTTGCACCAGAGCTTATTTAGGTGTGTCATAGCAAAGGGGGTGAATACTTATGCAATCAATTATTTTCTGTTTTGTATTTGTAATTAATTTAGAACAATTTGTAGATTTTATTTTTTACTTTGACATTATGGACTTTTTGTGTTGATCAGTGGCAAAAACTCCTAATTAAATCCATTTTGATTCTATGTTGTAACACAATAAAATGTGGAAAAGTCCAAGGGGGGTGAATACTTTTGAGAGCCACTGTATATATTAAATAACTATAACTATATTTACTAGATTTGTTGGCACAGTAACCCTGCAAATATGAGGTCAGTACTACAAATGTATTTTTGAGATGAGGCTCAGATACTATGGTGATGGCAGCTTTAAAAAAATGTATTAGCAAAGCCTACACACTCGAACTTAACCAAGAAAATACAGCTGTGTACTGAGATTGAAGCAATATCTCTAATCTTTAGGTCTTTATCTTAGAAGTGTGCTTAAGTCTCTGTGATTTCCCAATGTAATATAAGCTTGCTGTAGTAGGAGATGACTTGTTACCAACCAGGGTTTCCTAATGTGTTTTGCTTTTATAAATCTGTTCAATAAACCTGACTACTTCACAATTTATCTCCTGCTCTGTTTGAAGTATCACTTACCTTTACTGGGCTGCTTGAATGGTAAGTCTAGAACAGTTTTTTGAAAATCAAACTTTATTTTATTCATAAAAACAGTGTTCAGTCTTTAAATAACTAATGAATGTTTTGTTAACAATGACAACAATGTATTCAAACGTTTTGTGTTTTGCTGTAATTGATAGACAGATAATCAAGAAGTGTAAGAACCTGGATTACAGAGAAATGAAGTCCTCTCAAAAATTTCTCAATATATGTTCACAATTTATAGGAGTTATAAGATATAAAAATCCATTCACAACAGTAGCTTCAGTACATGACATAGAAATATCTGAGATGTTTCCAGTTTTTAATTAGCATTGTTAGCAGCTTCTAAGAATACCCAACTTTAAAAACCTATTTGGCATTTTGAAATGTACAGTGTTAAAGTATCCTATCCTGTGAGTCACAATCTTGGCATTCATCTTTGTCAAAGCAACCTAGACAACAGACTTGCGAAATTCTGAAATTTCGCTTTCCATTTGCTTGTTGCCCTGTGCTGTTCATCCTTGCAATGGAAGATATCACAAGTCCCATCGGAGTTGTAAAAGGGTTTTGTGCCTATATAAGTGTACGCTAACCATAGCATACACATAGACTGGAAAACAATACTCTGTTTGAGATGGTATTCAAGCCCAAGAAGTGTACAGTAGGTGTTTGACAACACTGCAAGGTCTCATTAGCTGTTATTATGGGAATTGTCACAACCTCAATCAAGAATACAGCTAGAAGAAGTTTCAATTTTCTTTCATGTCAAATATTGAAAGTCAGTTTTTAGGATTCTGTGAGCCTCAAGAATGAGTTAAGACATCAAGGTGACACCTATTGTCAGGGTGCAGAACAGAAAGTGGAATCAATTCTTATTATTGATTTCTTAGCAGACGCCCTTATCCAGGGCGACTTACAATCGTAAGCAAATACATTTCAAGTGTTACAATACAAGCAATACAATAAGAGCAAGAAATACAATAACTTTTGTTCAAGTGTGACAAACCACAATTCAATAATACAGCAGATAATAGTGATAGATACATGAGGATATGATTAAATAGTGAGAGTTACATAAGGATATGATTAAATACAAAATACTACAGGTTAAACACTTGGCAGATTACAGTATTCTGAAGTACAGGATTAAATGCAGTAAGATAGGGGGCAGATAAGAGCAGAATAAAGCACATTTAAATGAAGGGTGATAGTGTCCCAGGATACAAACAGAGGAGTTCTACAGGTGCTGTTTGAAGAGGTGAGTCTTAAGGAGGCGCCGGAATGTGGTCAGGGACTGGGCAGTCCTGACATCTGTAGGAAGGTCATTCCACCACTGCGGAGCAAGGGTAGAGAAGGAGCGGGCTCTGGAGGCAGGGGAGCGTAGCGGAGGTAGAGCCAGTCTTCTAGTGGAGGCAGAGCGGAGAGGTCGAGTGGGGGTGTAGGGAGAGATGAGGGTCTTGAGGTAGCTGGGTACAGTCTGGTCAAGAATTCAGTGGCAGGACCTCTGGGAGTGATGCATGGGGGTGGTGCCTAATCACAGTCATTTCTTTCAAGTCACTGGGACAGATCTATAGGCAGATTTGGCAGGGTGAAAGCCCTGCACTTAAACATAAGAAACTGTGTAACAGAAAGCCCAAATATGGGCATAATGTTAGGAGACAGGTGGCCGAATTGTATAAATGGGTAATTGTATGAAAAAAATAAATGTGTAAAAAATAATGAAATTGTATGTAAATAAAAAAAAAATAATGTGACATCTTGTAACAATTGTAAGTCGCCCTGGATAAGGGTGTCTGCTAATAAATAAATAAATATAATAATAATAATAATAATAATAATAATAATAATAATAATAATAATAATAATAATAATAACAACAACAACAACATGCTATTACCTGGATGCTGTATTACATGGCTGCTAAGTGACATAAGCATGATATCACTTTTCTGTTTTTTTTTATTTGGGACCATAATGTTGTGAATATATATCTGCATACAATTATAACCAGAAACTGATCCCCACTACCGGCCACAGCTGCATCTCCGCCTGACAAATTAAAATACAACATACTGCATTAGGCAAAAATGTAGTTTGTGTTGTGTTTGAAATAAATCCATGAAATAAAAAAATGGGTACGACAACCATCAGAAATAGTCTCCTCATCTGTTTTAGACTTTTTAAAAACAAAAGAACTGACTGGATAGGTATAATTACATGGCTATAATTAGGCTAAGCGTTTATTAACATAGTATCTTCACGGTTCAAGGTATGTACTGTGGTTATGCTGGATTTATGCTGTGGATGAGTGTTAAATGAATGGCTATACCAAAGCCACTACAGAGTAAATACACTGTATAATACTGTATGAGATCACTGCCCATTGGTCTTGTCCATTGGAGCCTTTAGCACAGCTGACTATTGCCACAATGAGGCAGCCAGAGAGCTCCTGATGAGCATCCCACCTTGGGTCCAAACCTGAAGTGACACAAAACACAACCACACCATTTACTAAATCTTTGCAGTGGAAATGCTTGACAAACTCTGTTCCTGGGGGAAATAAATGACCTTAGTTTACCCCTGCGAGCTACAATAGTTACATAAATATAGTAGCTTCACAGAAAAAGTCTACATACAAAAATACTTTGGCATTACAGGATTAATAATACTTTAAATAACAGCAGGTACAATTTGCCTATTCTATATATACCATATAGAGATTGGAATATAACTAGTAAGTATTGTGGTATGCTGATGTAGCACCCCACCTTACAAAGCATCCTGTTTAGAAGCGACAGTATTTTAATTTATGCAAATTGTACCACACCTCTACTTACAGGGGGCATTTAAAAGAGACTGCAGTCATTCTTGTAGGTGCAGAGCACAGTGTGACAAAAATACTAATACAAAATATATAACAAAATAAAAAGAAAACAATGAAAGACACAAGAAAGAAGAGAGAAGAGCTCAGGTAATATACTGTATATCTATATTTATGTGTATTAGTTGTGGAGTAGTGGTTAGGGATCTGGATTCTTGACCGGAGGGTTGTGGGTTCATTCCCAGATGGGGGACACTGCTGCTGTACCCTTGAGCAAGGTACTTTACCTAGATTGCTCCAGTAAAAACCCAACTGTATAAATGGGTAATTGTATGTAAAAATAATGTGATATCTTGTAACAATTGTAAGTTGCCCTGGATAAGGGCATCTGCTAAGAAATTAATAATAATAATAATAATTAGTTTATCTATCGTGGAAGTAAATACTAAAGTATATAACTAAACATTACATTTGAAATCATACATTCTTCTATTACTGCTATTTGACATAGGACATAATAAGTGAATTGTGAATTGTGAAGTGAAGAGTATGACATGATGAAAAACTGGAATTAAAAAAGGACAACAAAGAAAAATATATACTTTTCCCATTCCTCATCATGAAAATGTAAAATTCTTATTCCACATTTTAAATGGACATGTAATCACAATAATATTACATCGCTCTAGTAATTTCCTATGCGCCAGGGAATCTTTCTTTGGTATGTGCATAGTTTAATTTTTGAAGTTTTAATCAAAGTAGTGGAACTGAGCATGGAAGTGTATTTAATATGACTGTTAGTTGATTTTATTAACAATGGTATACCAGTTGGTCAGAATAGGCAAGGTGGATTCTAATTGTGGCGAGATGGAGGACAGAATCTGCTTTATTTTTTTTTCCTCATGACCGTACAATGTACAGAGTAAGAAAGTGTGACATACTCTTTTGCACAGCGGTATCGTCGCTATGCTTTAGTGCGAGAGGTCCCGGGTTCACGCCCGCCCTCCGCCTGTGTGTGGATTGCATCGCCCTGTGTTATGCGCCTGCCTGCGTTAACCGAGATCGCTACAGTATGTTTAATCGAGAAATATCTAGAAATACCTTCTGTAAAGTGTGTATAATAGTGATCAGCAGGGAAAGTGAAAAGGAATTGTTCTGAACAGGAAAGTCTTTTAAAAAACGGTAATAATAATAATAATAATAATAATAATAATAATAATAATAATAATAATAATAATAATACCACCATACAATAAAGGGCTTGATTCTACTGTATGCCTTAATATTTTTTTTTCATCTTAATATGTAAAATATATTGCCATTTCTCTGTCCACAACTTTACCTACATTCACATTAAAACCTTTTGTAGCATGTAATGCAAGTATTTTAACAATGCTCGAATTACGAGGGGGTTGGGGGGACAGATTAACGCCGTTTTCAGTTTTTAATTTTTTGTCCCGGTCGTAAACAGTATCTTAACTGTTCAATCATCCTGGTTTTGCTACTGTGTTCTCTTTTTTTATTTAAGTACAGACCTGTAGCAGTGTGCTCAAGCAAGGCAACAGCAGAAGCATTATGTTAGCTCCATTCAGAAAAAAAGATAAATATTTCTGATTATATATTTATTAATACAAATAATAATAATGCATACGTATAGCGTGCACAGTATATAGAAAACTACAAAGCGTTATGTAATTCAGTATGTTAATATAACATTATTCAGCAGGTTTCATTCAACTTTATGAAGCAACATTATTAAGCCCCTTTCACACTGGCATGATCTACCCACGTCAGAACCTACCCGGGCAGTACCCGGTATCAATGCCCCGGAAGCAGCTTGTTACTGATGTTTCCATCCGAGCTTCTCTGGATCAAACCGTCACCCACATTTTTAATTAGAGCCAATGGCTGCGTTCACGTACGCATATTTTCCTAATGCTGCACAGATTTTGTGCAAAACTTGTCCAAGTTCGCCATCTGCGTGAACTCATCCAGAAAAGACGTCACCAGGGCACGCATATCCCGAGCGCAGATTCTGCGCAGATCGCGCATCTCCCGACAGGTACTGCGCTGGAGCAGCCGCGGCTCAAAACAATAGACGAGCGTTGGCTGACAAAGAAGTGTGTAGGCAACCAGATACAATCCTCACTCCATGTGGTACTGCCACCTAGCCAGGGGGTGTAAATCGCCTTCGAGTCTGTTATTAATTATCTTATGAATGATTTGTAATACAAATTAAAATGATTTGACTCTACACAGTTATTATACTTTTCAAATATTCAGATATTTATTCTAAAGGTTTAAACATGTAAAAAAAAAAAAAAAAAACTAAACGGTTGAAATACACCTAAAACCGCTGTGTTATTTTCAGCAGGTGTAATTGGTTATTGATGAAAGGCTATCAGGGACAGGGAATAACCTACTTTGAATTAAGGAGAATAAATCAGCTTTAATAACAGGTAGTTGAAGTGAGACATGTGACCATATGTGCAAGTATTTGAACTATTTTTGTCCCAGATCAAAATACAGTACTGTCTAACAAACCCTTGTGAGAGGGCGGGGGGAATCCTGCCCGTTATAATACTCATTAATTTGTCTCACATCACAAAACATACGTTTATATTATCTCTTTATAGCAGGGACTGTTTCTACTATACATTTTCTGATCGTGCTGTAAATTATGAAGCTGGTAGAGCACAAAGGGAACTTTGATTGTATCCACTTCTTCTGTGATTAGAATTTCTCTCAACACCACCTCCATTTTGGTTCTGCTCAGAACTGTTGTTCATCTACCAAAGCTCTCCATGCTGCATCTGCACAGACCGTGACGTCAGACGCAGACTCCCGTCTGCAATATAGCCGTCAAAAAAGTATTGTGAACGCACCCAATGTTTCTACATCCCTGCTGCAATCTGACTCATGTTGTGTCTCAATCAACAAAAATATGGCTAAGCAGAATAAATAGAAACGTTCAAATATGTTGATTTTCTATTAATACTAGCCTTCATGTGTGTCCTGGGATATTGTGATTTACATTGTGAGTTTGTAGTCTGAGAGGAAAGCATTGATTGGCTGTTCTAACAGTCACTTCGGGCTCACATTTTAGCCCCCCACCCCCATTTTTACTTCAACTTTTCTCACGATCTGTGTTCCTTTATCACCACCAGATGACACCATTGTATCAATTGTGCCAAAGCTTTCTTAGAAATGTTATGTACTGTACATTCTCTGTTCTGATACAACCATGCCTTGCTTAATTGTTTACTATGGTATAATTTATGATACGCATTGCTTTGAACTGGTCTTTTTTTTTTCTTCTTTTTAAAACAGGAAGACATGGGACCCATTTCTACTTGTGCCCTTCACAGACCAAGAGGAGAAAACAGGCAAATTGTTTGTGTTTTTGTATTATGTCATCATTTTCATTATTGGTCTGTTAGTGCTTGCATTTGGCTTCTTCAGTAAGGTAAGGCAGATACATATTTAAAACAATGTACAATTTCCAAACACAATACAACACAATTCAGTATCCTTTCGTTACTGCACACAATCTAATGTCTGTTTATCATAACTTCATTAAAATGTTGCTTTTTATGTTATATAGTAATGAATACTGTAGTATTACTGTTTCTGCTCAGGGACATTTTTTTAAATGTCATATTATTTCAACTGCTGCTTTAGCTCGATTAGTGGCAATGAAACATAAAATAACATTGGAGTTAGAAGATCCTATATAGAAGTCCCAAAGGCAGTTGTTAACCCTGAAAAAGAACTGTAGGGGGTGCTACAATCTTGGAATTATGATATAAATTCAGAACAATATTGCCACAAGTCAGAAAGCTTTCTTTCTAGCTAATCTAAGCTCTTTTATAATGAAAAACATTATAAAAGAGCTGAGATTGGAATATGTCCTTGTAGAACAACAGATTAATTGTTTCTGTTCATCTTCAAATATCAGCTACAATTTATGTCATTTTCCCTTTGAAATATATTTCAAGCACAATGTTGGATTTATACCTGATGTGTATATCTTATTTACAAGACTAAATCCTATTAAATTAAAGTTTTCCCCTTCCCCCACAGTCTGCCTTAATGATGTTGATTAGTGTGTCAAGTCCAGATGCTACCACGATATCAAATAGGCCTTTCAGTCTGTTGTTTCTTGGGTGTGGTCTGATTGTCCCCAATGTGCTGGTGTTTCTGAAAATGCTGTGGAAAATTACTTTTACAGACTCAAGTTTACCTTCTAAAGAGGTTTTGTTTTTGGTAAGTAACTGTTCTTGAAACCATCTTCTGTTAATAAGTAGTTAGGTTAACCAAATTGTGTGTAAATTAAGTAAAGAAGAATTGTTTTTGTAAGGCGTGCTAGTCAAAAATCAATATTACTGGCCCCCTTTATTGCGCTAAGATTATTTTGGTTCTTCTCTTTGCTAATTCAGGAGATGCATATATTTCAAACACAACTATTTACATAAACTGCTGCAGCACATAAGTCACATCCAGTGGTGTAGTCAAGCCAGAATTAACTTAAGAACATTTACCGATTTGTTATGAAAATGCTTATTTAGTGCCCGACCGCTCTAATTTAGGTGCCTGGACATCAATGAAGCGATCCATTTTCTGTCGGGAAATCAAATCAGTCTTTCCATTGAATACACACTACGAACAAAAAGATCTGTGTCCGATTCCCTACATACCAGTTTCGATGGTACACTCCGAATCTGAGTCCCTGGCGTGTATTTTAAATGTTTACAGTCAAATCTCCCACACAATCGTCTGATTCAGTCAGTCGTCATTGTGATGCAATGAAAAGAACATTAGGGACTTCTATTACAAACTACAGTATTACTTTAAGAAGCCTAATAATTTTTTTGTAAAAATGCTGACGGCAAAAGTGCATCCTACGACTGTGGCCATAAGCACGGGTTTAAAGCAGCTTTGTACATCGGTCACAGAGACCTGGGGATTGGAATGAACGACTGCCCTTGCAATCGTTCATTCTGCCGTTGGTTTTAAGATGCTCACATTTATTTAAAATAATAAAATAAAAAAATAAAAAACTGGCAAGTAATGTTATAAACTATTTTTCTGCTTTGCTTTTTTCTTTCACAACTTACATTACCAGAACCGCTGTTTGTTTGTTTTTTTGTTTTGTTTTGTTTTTGTTTTTGATCCACGAAAAAAATAAAATATTCAGAATGTAGTGTACAATTAAATTGACCGAAACTATCGGCAGGTGGTCTTTAAAAATACATTTAAAAAACCAAAACAATTTAAATTGTACTGATACAGTTATTAAATTGGTGACGAATAAAAAAAAAAAAGACTGTTTGTGTGATTCGTAGTTTTATTGGATGCAGAGCTCCAGAAAAAAGACGGGAGGAGAACGTGATACACTCATAGGACAGGGCATCGTGGTGATTGAAGATCTGCGCTAGTGATGACATAATCGAAAGGATTAGAAAAATAAATAAATAAATAAATAAATAAATAAATAAACACGCATGATAAAAGCAGTGAAAACATAACCAAACCACCATAGACAACATTAACCTGCTGATGCTTTCAAAACAAGCCAAATCTGACTGGAAAAACGCCAGCACGAGTTTGTATAATTTGTTTAGCTATATTTTAATTGGCGTTCCGGTTCTTTAAGAATTAGGATTACACCACTGGTCACATCAACTGATTGCAGCTAGATGATTGGATTGAGGTTGAACTGAAGTGATTTGGTGAAGCAGCAGCAACTTGTCATCTGTTTTGTTTCTAAAATATCTGCTAGTTCCAAAATTGAAGTATAACGTAAACCTACGCCAAGTTGCTCTTTAACATCAATAGAATGCAATTGTGTTTGTGGAAGCCATCAGAACTTACAAATAAGTATATACTTACATCCATTGCAAAATACATGTTTTTTTTTTTCTTCTTTTACAATGAACTACAACAAATCCTCTGATGACGTGTAATATACACTTGTTCTGTCTTTCAGGTGTGTGGGATTGAACTACTTGTAGCTTTTGGCACGACAGTTCTCACAGTGGTTGCCATGCCTCATTTCGACATTATTACTAATATCATGATCCTGAACAGTGTCTGCATACTGCCTGCTGTAATTCAAGTAATACATCCAACCATGGACAAAATGACAAAATGGTTAATGCTCCCTCCACTGCTTTCCATTTTCCTAGTGCTTGTAGGTTTTGTGCTTTTCTTTGTGGGTTACCAAATGCAAAGAACAACTTATGGTGTGGTTGGCAATAAGGACATATACCTGTACATTGGGCTAGCCATAGGGAGCACTTTATTGGTCTCCCTAAACTGGTGGGAGAACTTTACATCCATGATTAAGAGCAAAAGACTAGACAGAATTAGACTTGATCTGGAAGCCTCCAGAAACATGACCTACTTGATCTCTAGTGTAGTGCGAATTGTTGTCACAGGTATTGTGGTAGGTGCGTATGTCCCACTTTCAGGTCAAAGTTGGTCTTCCATTAGAAATGTTTCAAGTGATAAAATTACAATTGTCCTCAGCCTGTTTGCCATACAAGCAATTTCCTCGGCTTTGTGTCACTGGTTTGGGGTCATTGCTTGCAAAATGCATGCATTTCGACGTGGTTTTACTTTGCCCACGATCTTTACCACTCCTGCTGTGTTTGTTGCTTTCCTCTTCATGCTTGGGATGCGCTACAACACAGTTAAGGGTGCCTCTGGTGTTGGGAATTTTTCTCTGACTATGTACTGTGGTGAACTTAATTCCACTCTTGGCAACGGGGTTCTTGTAGCTGAGATGCTCTTCAGAGATGTTAGCTATGGTTTCTGCAGCAATATCAGAGTAGGGGGTCAGAATGGATTTGGCATGGCACTGCTTGGTGTCTCAGCAATTAGCTGGTGGATAGGGCTGGTACTTTCCACACTGTATGTCTGGTTGACCAATATGACACGACTTGAAAGGACTACAGAGCTCTTTGTTCGACGGCTGTATGAAGCTGCATTCGTAGACCAGTCCATGCTGCTCAACACACGGTTCCACATTTGGTTGTCTGATATCAAAACCACAGAAGCTAGGTAATCATCTTAATTTTTTTCCCTGAGTGTTTCTGTTCGCCCATTGAATCCTTTTCTTATGACTATATCATTCTGAGAAACAAGCTGCTTCTACCACTTCCTCTTTATCTGAATTGTTGCTGATATCTTAAAACTGTTTTGGCAATTGTTTAAACAATTTGAGTGATTACCTAATCAGATAATGTTTTATTAGTCTGACTGGATGTGTCCCAGAATTGCTTCATTACCATCCCATTTGTAAAGCAAAACGAAAGTGGGATTTTAACACTATGTTCCCTTATCTAAAAGTATGCGCATTAACTTACCTACAGTCTTACAGTCAGGAAACATAATTAGGGATAACAAGATTTGTATAGATTTTTTGTTTTTTTGTTACAATACAATAATGTAATTGTCACAACAAGTAGGCCTTGTGGTCTTGCCCACCAGAGCCTTCAGCTCAGCCAGCTTTATTCTAAAAGGAGGCAGCTCACCCGGCATCACTGCAAAACCTGCTGCAAGGTGGAGCGTGAAACAAAACAAACGAACATAGGGGGAAGTAGTTGTTTACTGAGTGGATTAAAGATCATTTAGTTCCCTTCCCGATATAGCAATATACTACTTCTTATTAATCATCCATATGAATTGTGCACATACGAATGTGATGACAATACTATACTAATACACCAAAAAACAAAATCCCTACCACAGTAGTAATATATATAAATATATATTTTTTCTTTCAGTATAAAGACCTTGGACCATGTGACAGTTTACCTGTGTTCAACAATGTGGCATGAAACATATGATGAAATGATGACATTTATTTCCTCATTGTTCAGGTAAAAATTATTTTGGAAGCTAAATCCCGGACGGGAGCAAGAGAATTCGAGGCAAATAAAGTATGCACACAGGTGTAGTACGGTCAGAACATTCACGCAAAAACACTCAGGGGAGTGTTTTCAACGTACGTTCAAAACACTATACGTGTTTTTAGTGTACGTTTAAAACACTATACGTGTTTTTAGTGTACGTTTAAAACACTATACGTGTTTTTAGTGTACGTTTAAAACACTCCACTAGTCACTTTCAAAACACTCAGGTCACGTTCATAACACTCTACTTCTATGTTCAAAACAACACACTACGTACTTTCAAAGCCTCACGCTCAAAACACCCTATACGTTACGTTCAATTTACTACTTATTATTTATTACTTTCAAAACACTCTTAAGGGCTATTTATAGTTAGGCACGCAAAAACAGCACCCGTCTCTTCATTCTTCCATATGGAACTCTTTATGTGATGCGCGTACAAACTCTGACTGAGAAATTGTCAAGCGTAAATGTGCGCATTGGCATAGTTTAGCGCGTCCGCATACAAAAACATTGCAACCGAAGAAGAGGGATTTGTTTACTGCTGCTATACAGACATATGAAAAAAAGGAAGAGGCAGTGGTGTGTCCGCCCTCTAAATAAAAACAGGGAGAGAGTAGGTGAATTTACTTCAACAGTGAAGGAAATACGTATTTTAGATGAGGAAAAACATTTCCACACTAAAACAAGGCAACAGTTCGGGGAATACCACCGGGTTGGTTGTTAAGGCCCTAATGTGATTATTATTATTGGTCAACATTATTAAAACAAAGCGCCATTTTACAGAAATACAAAACCAGTGGTGCTCCCCGTCACTTGGACTAAAATTAAAGTAAAATAGAGAGATATATACCATTAATTTCCAATTTTTCTGCTATTTCTTGCCATGTGTGGCGGCCTTCTTTTTATTGTCTTTAACCACTGACACTGGCACCATAAAGAACATTACGTTTCGACTTTAATAATTAAATTCTCGTTGATGTGCTTTTTTCTGTGGTAATCTCTGCGTGAGAGTCTGACACCCACTACCTTTTACATTATTTCTGATTGATCCATTGCAACGCTGTTTTGGTGTGCATTACTCCATTTAAAACAATAGTTTTAAATTATGTTGTATTTTATCGCGTCTGGTGTACATAGCCCTTCAACATGCACGCCCAATCCCATTGACGCGTTTGATTTGGCATTGTATGCTCCAGAGCTGCGCTTACACAATGGGTGCGTTGTTGTAGCACAGATTTCCACAGATCTGCACAGTTGTGCGAGGGATGCCTCGTGACGTCACAAAGCTCCACACTCAAAAATCTGTGCAGATCCAGCACAGCCCAGCCCAGAACCAGCGGAGTTTTGAAAAGTAGCTGCGGGAGGCTGGCTGCGGCTGTGAATCAAAGAGACGATGCAGAGATCATGAGTGACCTGCCAATCGTAATTCAAATAGCTACTAAAACTACTGCTGCCCCCCTTATTAGTGGAGGGGAACGACATGTTATCTTCATGCAAAGAAGGGTGAACAGCCTTGTCAGCGCTATATCAAATAAACGTTAACACTTAAAAATAAGCGTCTGTTCTGTAATTCATGGTGAATTGCAGACATGGAATTAAATTATTAGAATTAGAAGTGCATTCATCATGAACTCCTATTTTATCATGCTAATAAATTAGTTAATACGTAATTCATCATGAATTACAGACACTTATTTTAAAGTGTTACCCACATAAATAAATGAATTAATCAATATAAAATAATAATAGTAAATTCACTGGGCGTGAGCTGGGGGGGAAAGATAAGGCAGAAGAAGCAGCAAGGAGCAGTTAGTAGGACAGAATGTGGTCACCGACTGGGGCCGACGCTGTCGACATCCCAGGGGCGGAGGACCCGGCAACCGAAACAGGATAGAAAAGAGGTCACCGACTGGGGCCGACGCTGTCTACATCCCAGGGGCGGAGGACCCGGCAACCGGAAACAGGATAGAAATGAGGTCACCGACTGGGGCCGACGCTGTCGACATCCCAGGGGCGGAGGACCCGGCGACCGGAAACAGGATAGAAAAAGAGGTCACCGACTGGGGCCGACGCTGTCGACATCCCAGGGGCAGAGGACCCGGCAACCGAAGGAGGAGATTAAAGAGGTACCCAGCATCTGAGGCTTCTGTAAGGGGCGCTCGTAGAACCCCTGATTGGCCGAGACATCACGCTGCCTGGGACCTGAAAATAAGGACAAAGCATTGAGGTTAGTATAGGACTCGGCCCGAGTGACCACATCCTGAAGAGAGGCAGAATAGAAGAGAGCCTCGAGTGAGGTGAGCGCAGGAGCTGCGACAGGACAGAGTTTGGCCGGGGGTCCGCTCTGACTCACGCGGTGAGAACCCCTGAAGGTAAGGGAGGCGGCTGCCTAGCCCTGAGGTCAGTGAGACCATGAGACAAACAAGACGGCACATGCCAACGCATAACATAAACAAAAGACCAGAAGGACGAACAGAGGGAGATTAGTAAATTTGTTAGTGGGACGTGACTATGTGTATACCTGCCGCTCAGTGGAGAGGAAAAAAACCCTTGTGGCAGATTAGGGGAAAACCTCTGGTGGCCCCTGGCGAACAGGTAGCCCCCACTCCGGGCATGCTAGCGATTTTAAAATGGGCTGCAACTATATCGGAGGAGATGAATGAACGTAATAATCTACTGCGGAAGAGGACCAGCGGCCCATGGTCTTGATCAGACTGTGGTTGATGCTGGATCTTGCAGCGGAGGTAGCTGCACCTATGCGAAATGAATGGGGAGAATACAGCTGAGGAGGGAGGCCTGCTCTAGAAAGGAGGGTGGAGAGGTGGGCTAATTAGGAGATCTTCGTCGCTGCAGGGAAGCTTGAAGCTGAAGAAACTGTGTATTCTGAGCTTCCGAGGAAGCCGAAGAAGGCTGTGAGTGATGTTGGCCCTCGCAGCAGAGGGGGCTGTGCCTACGGAATGATTGGGGGGGAGGCCCGCTCTGGAGGCAAGATAGGTTGGAATCCAGTGACGAGTGATCCTAGGAGCGAGAGAAATCAATGAGGGGGTGAAGTAGAGGAGGGAGGCTTGCTCTGGAGGGTGGAAGGTGGGTTAAGAACCAGCAATGAGTGATGATAGGAGCGAGAGGAATCAATGAACCGAGGGTCCTGGGGGGGGGGGGGGGTTCTTGCTGGGGAGATACCTTGATGATGAAAGGGGCAGATAGGGGACTCTACTTGACAGCTGAATGGACTAACCACGTTGAAATTGATCCCTCTTGGAGGTACGACCGAATGGTGAAGTAAATCAGAAGCAGAAGAAACTGCGAGTTCTGAACGTAATAATCTACTGCGGAAGAGGACCAGCGGCCCATGGTCTTGATCAGACTGTGGTTGATGCTGGCTCTCGCAGCGGAGGTAGCTGCACCTATACGAAATGAATGGAGAGAATACAGCTGAGGAGGGAGGCCTGCTCTCGAAAGGAGAGTGGAGAGGTTGGCTGATTAGGAGATTTTCGTCGCTGCATGGAAGCTTAAAAGCTGAAGGAACTGTGAATTCTGAGCTTCTGAGGAAGCCGAAGAAGGCTGAGAAGCAGATGAGATACCTTGATGTTGAAAATAAGGGTCAGATAGGGGAATCTGCTTGACAGCTGAATTAACTGACCGCGCTGAAATGGATCCGTCTGGAGGTACACGACTGAATGATGGAGTAAATTAGAACTGTGGATTCTGAGCTCCGAAGGAGACCGAAGAGGGCTCAGATGCAGATGATCTCCCTAGGTAGATCCTTGTATGGGGAGAAGTGGCGTTTCAGAAGAGTAGAATGAGCAAACTGAGAATGGTCATTGATGCGGACAGCGGGAAAGTGAGGCAGAAGGGAAGGCTCTTAAGAATCAGCTGTTAGGCAGATGGTCTCCAAGAGGAGGTCTTCGTAAGGGGACAAGCAAACTTTCCAAAGAGTAGAGATGAGTGAATGGAGAATGTCTGTTGATATGGGCAGGCGGGAAGGTGCAGCAGGGGGGGGGGGGTCTTTGAAGATTCCGCAAAGAGTCAGACAAACTACTGGTATGGAGAGAATGGTGGGAAGAAAAAAATCCCTAGCTGGACGATGAAAGCCATGATCTGGTTTGATTTGAAGGAATAGGATGAATCCGATTCTGGCACAGAACGTTTAAAACACTGACCAAGCTGTACAATATGAAGCTGTCGAAGGAGGGAGAGAGCTGCAGATATGAAATGCTGAGCAGATTGAAGGAGGTTACTGAGAGTATGATTCAGTCAAATGACAGCTGGTGAAGCTGGTGAATCGGGGGGGGGGGGGGGGGGATTACGCAGCAGACGAGACCAGTCGACGGAACTTGAATACTGTTGAACTTGAATTAAGTGGAGGCCGAAGAGGAGCTGGAACTGACAGTTGAGGTAGCAGCTGGAACTGATGAACGTGTGTAAATCGACTGCTGGGGAAGCTCAGCACGCTTTGTGCTCCATTTACTGGAATGGAGGGCAGAGATGAGATGTTGACTATCCTACGTGTCAGTTAATACGGGATCAATCGGCAGTCTGCTACTATCATGTCTGCTTGAAATGGAAATGGAAAAGGTGAACTCACATTGAGAGACTGGGTTTCACAACTCCAGTTATTCTCCTAGAGTGGAACTCCTTAACTCATAAACAAGACAGATTTCCAGTCTCACCGCGTCTCTCACCATGTATTAATGCTGTAATATTTGAGAGGATGTGTGGACATATGAATAGATTGCTGAGAAAGACAAGCACCTCCTATTTTTGATTTGATGGGGATTAGCATTAGCCTTGACTGCGGAATGCTTCCACGATCTGCGTATTGGAGGAAAGCGGAAGCGTTGGAAGATCTGGAGTAGTGCAGGTACAGATTTAGACTGTGAACTAAAGCAACTTGCATGCTATAATAGTGAGTAGATCTGAAGAGGGAGCAGAGATCTGCTGCAGTGAGGAGCAATTAACAGTAGAGGACGGGATCTGCTGAACGGTGCAGAGATCTGAGGAAGTAAACAAAGAAGTGCTGTCAATAATGAGCGGTGGTCTGCTGTAGAGAGAGAGAGAGAGAGATCTGCTGAAGCAGTGATCTGTTATTGTGAATGGTGGACTGCCATTGGTAGAGCGAGGTGGTCTTCTGCAGAACGCAGATATCTGCTGAAGCAGGGATCTGTAATAGTGAATGGTGGATTGCCATCGGTAGTGTGATGATCTGCTGTAGAGCACAGACATCTGCTGAATGCGGTGGATCTTGGACTGTGAGTTAAAGTGATTTAGATGAAGCCAGAGATGGAGAATACATAGAGCTGAGGCCGCTGTAGAACCTAAGAGGGGGAAGAATCCACTGCTCTGAGGCTGTTGAAAAATCTATTGATTTGGTCGGGAGCAGTCCGCCTCAAAGGGGCGGGGGGAGGGGGGGTAAGAGTTGAAATTGAAGAATGTCATTTGATATAGATAGACAGGGGATGAGGCAGGAGGGGGAACTCCCGAGAATCCATCCGAGTGAGAACTGCGGGAATAGATAGAAAAGCTGTAGTGTCCGAGCTTTGCAGCGAAACCAGAATGGTTTAATGTATAGAGAGAGAGCTTGTGGTATTATACTGCCATCCAGAGGTTATGATTGGAATTACATCATTGACTTGAGTGAATCAGGGTAGAATCTATGAAGTTATTATGATTAAAATCCTTGTCTATGTAGAACAACATTTGCTTATTCCTTTAGATTTGAATAATAAATATTCTAGACGTGTTTAGGACAGATAGTCATGAATATAAATAAGTTAACGCAGTATTTAGATGTCATGGTTCGGCGCGTTGAATTCGTCTCTGCAGTTGTGAAAGCGCAGCAACAGGAAGCCGGAAGATTGCAGTGCTGGGGAGCAGAGCACGCAGAGCCTGCTGAAGCTGCCTGGTCACCATGACGACTTACCACTCCCCGCAGTCACTCAATAAGGGCGTTGCCGTGGTAACCATAGTCTGTGAGGCGCCGGTGGAAAAGTTACAGTACAATAGTGTCATTGGAGAATGTTGTGACCAGTCGAGTCACGAGCCGCCATTGGTTAAAAATTGAGTTTAGAATTGGCTGGATACGTCTTTAAAAGGTTGAACGTAGCTGATGGAGGTCCAGGGCAGGATCTTCTGATGGAATGGTAATTGTGCTGGCTCTGTGGGAGCGGGGGAGGGGCGTCTGATTGCAGGCGAGGAGTAAAGAAAGATTCCGCCGACAAAACTTCGTAGTAGAATTAAATAGAGCTAAGGTAAGGCAATCGCAGACAACGGGAATGTCGATGTCATGTCGAAGGAGCTTGAAAGTTTAACGGCGGACCAGACTTTCTGATAAGGTTGCAGACAAGTTGAGTAATGAAGCTGCGCTTTGGACGGCTATGATGCCGAGGTGGAGACTGGATGGAACAGGAAAGAGAAGCTGAATGAAAAGAAAGATCACCTGAGCAGGTAAGTAAATGATTGATAATATCTTGGCAGCGATGTGCAGAGAAACGACCTGCGTGAGCGAGGCAACGAAGTTTAGATATTAGCGATGAAGCACGAAACGACGGCGTCTAAACGTTTGCTACAAAACGAAACACTAGACAGAAAAGGTGCAGGTGATCAGGTCTTAAATAGTAAATAGATACTAATTAACGGGAGATTAGAAAATTGAAAGATTAGAGATTAGCGCCCCCCCCAGCTCTACGCCCCCCGAACCTCGCAGGCTAACATTTAAACATAATGTACTAATCCATGATTAGTAATGTATTGTAATGTCGGGTCTCACAGTACCGCCGAATGGGACTTTTGGTTTGCTACCTTAAACTTGCGTGGGGGGGGGGACAGGGGCTGTACAGAGTGTGTGTGCGCTGTCCTGTCTTCCCCGCATTTTGTGTGCGTCACCATGCGTGAGTCTGTGAGTGGAAACGTGTTTCATGTCAAGGCAGTGCTGGCGTGCTGCCTGGGGTGTCACGTGCACAGTGCAGCTGTCTGTATATGGGGTCTGTGTTGGGTGCCCTGTGATTTGTGTTCTGTTCCGCCAGTCAGCTGTTTGCTTGGGACCGAGGGTCTGAGCGATTGGTCAGTGTGCATGTAAATGTGCCCTTGTGTGTGTGAGCCAATAGGGCTCAGGTGGGATCACTATTTAGGAGCCGCCTGCAGGCAGCTTTGTGTTGTGTATTGTGTGGTTGGCACTGCTTAACTGAGCTACACAGTCGTTTGCCTGCAGTTCAATTTTCAATAAAAAATAGCAGTTTTAACTGCTTTGAACTGAGATTTGTGCGATCTTCATTTTTTCCGTTGCGGACCAGATACACCTCCGCCACAATATATTGTTGCAATAAAGTTAAGATACAACAATTACATCAAACTGACTCTGTTTAAAATGAAAACTAAGTTATAATGGACTGCAAATAAATGCAATCCCCATGTGTGATACATTGTGATAAATAATTAAATGTAATTATGTTTCATTATGTACATCAAACAATTAGAAGTCATTAATTATGCAACTACATATAAATAGTAGACCATGTTAAACCATTAGTGCTTTTTTTTTTTTTTTTTTTTTACACATGGAAGCTGCCATTTCGGCTCTGTTCATTACAGTTTCACTGACACGCTCGCTACTTTAAACATCATTTAGCCGGTTCTACAAGTCTTCGAGTGATCGTCAACTGCTCATTTGAAAACTAAGAACTTGGACACACACACCCCTCACCACCACACACCCACACACTTTGCCTACCACTGAAATAGATGATTGAAGAGTTGTGCTACTTTGGCTATTACTGATAATATATAGAGGGCATGTAATTGATGACTTATTTAGAAATAGACATTAATTAAAGCCTTATGTTTCCCCATTTAAAGACTGGACAGATACAGACCCAAACATCGGTCACAAAGAGACCGGTTAAGTTTGGAGGGACACATTTACTTCGATGATGCTTTTATTGAGGAGACCAATGAACAATCAGGAAAGAAGACCCTATACGCAAATACACATGTAGAGCTCCTAGTGAGGGTTATAGAAGAAGTATTCAGGTAAGCATCTGTAATAGGGGGTTGTGGGTTATCCGCTGACAGACCAGACACAGTTGTTGCTTTTGACCACGCCACTCAGGTGCGCAGATTTATTTGTTTGTTGCACAGTTGTTGTTGTTGTTGTTGTTGTTGTTTTAAAGTAATTATAAGGTGGCACCACTAGACCAGCACCTAGAATGGAGTGAGGTAAGTAGGAAACCATGTGACTGTACCAACAAGGGTATCGGGTGCATATACATGGATGGGAGTGTACACAGAGAAAGTGTGGACAGCAGTGTGGAGTAGTGGTTAGGGCTTTGGACTCTTGACCGGAGGGTTGTGGGTTCAATCCCAGGTGGGGGGACACTGCTGCTGTACCCTTGAGCAAGGTACTTTACCCAGATTACACCACTAAAAACCCAACTGTATAAATGGGTAATTGTATGTAAAAATAATGTGATATCTTGTAACAATTGTAAGTTGCCCTGGATAAAGGTGTCTGTTAATAAATAAATAATAATAATAATAAAGAGAAATAATAGATACAAAACAAAACACAGCTCATCAAAACAAAAGCTGACTTACAGGCAGCCGAGCACTACCTCCATGAAAAGGAATGTCCGACCCCAGGAACCTAGCACACTACGCCCCCTATTTATACTGCAGCGGGATACTAAAGGGATTCTAAGCTAGCCCTAGTGATACGTATTTCAATCATCCTAGTTAACACAAGGTGATTTTTAACACAGACGTAAGAAGCAGATGTGTTTCTCTTTCTACAGGTTTTTTTTTTTAAACTGTATGAAAATAAACTTGATATTTAATTTCTTTTGTTTAGGAGTTTTGGTAGCAGTAAGTACTCTATCTTCGATGAACATAAGCGCCTCTCTGATACTGGGGAACAGAAAATCATGAGTACTCCTTACGGGGGTCGAATCTGTTATGTCCTTCCAAATGGCAACCACTTGTACATCCACTTAAAAGATAAACTTCGGATACGTCACAAAAAGAGATGGTCACAGGTTAGGTCATGTTTTAAACTTTTTTAATGCACCATGTTATCAATACAACTACAGTAATCCGTTGTGTATCCAACTGCGGTGGGACCAGAGTAAGGGCGGATATGTAAATAGCAGAATAATTTAATCATGTTTAAAATACCATTATGCCCTGCTGGAACAATTACTATATTCCCACAATTATGTATTGAGATTAAGCTTTTATTAGGAGCTAGATCCTTTGTTTAGAAAGATACAGGGTATTAATGCTTGTGACAGATACAGTTGTCTCACGTGTGGGTGCATGCATTCACTGCTGAGTGACAGGCAGGAGATCGAGATAGAGGTTGAAGTTGATACGCCCCACAGGCGAACAGGATTTATTTACATATCAACACACTGAACAGCTCATGTGACACTATCAGCAATGGTTGCGCACAAAGCACATACAACACAGTGTAAGAAAACTTTGGTATGATCTACAATCTCTGAACTATTCTGTTCAATGTTAAACTAACATTGCTAAAGAGCTTGATCATGGCGGATAAACGGTTATGGCAGATATGTGACAGGTGGATACCTGACAGATTACTGTTCCAGAATCAGATGTTGTTTACTACCCATTAAATGCGACAATTTGAAGAAAAGAAAAACAAAACTTTACAATGCACTTTGTGCGACTCACTGTTATCTGTCAAAGTGATGTACTAGCCCTCGTGTTTAAGAACGATATACAGTTTGATCATTGATAATGAAAATTATACATATTGAAAAAAAATGTAATAAAAATATAATTGAATACATTTACTCATAAATCATGAGCTTTCTCTTTTGACTGTTTTCAGGTCATGTATCTTTACTATCTGCTTGGCTGGAAGCTTACCAGAAAATATCTTATCCGGCAGGACAGTGAAGACCATAAAATCTTGGAACAACAGCTGAAGGTGAAAACATACAGTATAAAGCCCGCCGCACACAGCCCGAATCTAGCAGTCCCGACTCTTCTCATCTCAACTGGCCGTACAGAGTCTGGATGAATCGTAGCAGTGTGCGTGCCCTTAAAACCAAGATTATGCAGATTTCAGTCGGGATGTCTTCAGATTTGAAGATTGAACATGTTGAATCTTTTTCAGACGCAGTTTCATACAGATGTGATCAGTCTGTGTGTGGCGGTTTCCGACCAAGACTGATTAGTCATAAGTGTGTCAACCAATGGTGATGCAGGTTTAAGTGACGTAGCTTGTCATTTAACTTGTCATACAAGATAGCAGAATATTGACAGCTTTAGTTCCACAGGTAAAAATACATTAGTCTTGAATTGCGGAATGTCCCGAATTAAAAAATACCACATATGTGCACATTTGAATAGTTTTTTAAGGCGTTTACTAATCAAAGGTAAATGATCAATTTACCTTTTTATTATCAATCTACTGGCAGCCTATATTTTGTTACTTCTGCGCTAAACAGAAGTAACCGGTGCGTCGATGTCCAATAGGTCACAAATCACAAGCCCCTAGATCCACACGTTGAGAAAAAAAAAAAAAAAAAAAAAAAACAAAGTCAAATAAAAATCAACAGGTTGGATTTTATTTACCACACGCTAAAATGTAGTAGACAAACTATACAAAAAGCCAAACGCTGCCTGAAACGTTTGCATGGTGTAAATGGTCAATAGCTAAATTAATAGTCTAAGCGTTTCTTTTGGTTGCCTCGCGGCGCTGTCTCCACAGTCTAATCAGCATACGATGCTATGCATAATGTGAGGGTCGCTATCATGGGCTAAGTTAATACAAAAATGTGTACAGGGCAGTATTAATTAAATCTGCATACATAGTAATCACCAGTATCTAGTTGTGGTCAGTAATTCAGTTTTAGCAGTGTGCGACACCCAGTCGGGAAAAACTCAATTGCGACGTCAAACCAAAAGTGAGCACAACTGATCGCAGAATCTGTGCATACTCAGATGAGATGAGTCGGGACGGCTTGAGTCGGGCGGCATGTTATGGATCCAATGTTTGTACTGCATATGGTGTTGTAACTGATCGTCTTGATTTTTGTTAAACTAGATAAATGCTTAACTGGTTTGTTTTCTACATCTCTTAACAGAAAGAGAAACAAAACACCTACATTCTGGCCTTGGATGGTGACATGAACTTCCAGCCATCAGCTTTAATGCTCTTGATTGACCGTCTTAGAATGTATCCCACAGTAGGAGCTGCCTGTGGAAGAATTCACCCAACAGGGTTTGGTATGAAGATATTATTTTCCTATCGGGTGCATAGATCTGATAATACTGGGACACAACTCTCATTTGAATTTTAAAAATATTATTTACTGCTATGGCCAAAGGTTTTACATCACTATAGAATTAGCTAATTTTGCTTCATAAAGTTGAATGAAACCTGCTGAATACTGTTACGTTAACATATTGAATTATACACCGCTTTGTAGTTTTCCATATCCAGTAAACGAAAAACTGACAAATTGAAAAATGTGACATTTCGAAATCTAACATGAAATACTGTGCTACTATTATGGCATCTTGTAGACTTTTTCGATATCTTTTTGCAGTTTCATTGATATGATGTTAAATAAAAGACCAACATTTTTTTTCAATCCTAAAATTGTAGGTGATGCAAAACTTTTGCCCATAGCTGTATATTAGATTTTTCAATAGCTTAATTTTACTTTGATATATCTCACCCCAATTGGGATGAAATGATTATTATAATGTATAGCATAGATTGGACATTTAACATAATACAACTATACATGCATTGACTTAAGGGCATGATGTGTTGTGTTGAAAAGAGTAGTTTTAGTATATTTTAAGACTGTGAGAGTAAAGAAAGTTCAAGCAAGTTGTAAAGAAGAATTTTTATAGCACTTGAGACACTGAGTAACATTTCAATCATCAACAACGTATGGCTTGAGGGCAGCAGGGAAGATAAATAAATAATAGTGTTAAAGTGAAGATATTTGAATTATCCAATCTTTAAAAGTCATTTATGCCAACACAGGACTTATACTTTAGCAAATGTATTAATTTTGTGTGGTGTTCTGTTTCAGGTCCAACAGTCTGGTTTCAGAAATTTGAGTACGCCGTGTGTCACTGGTTTCAGAAGACAGCCGAGCATGTTTTTGGATGTGTGCTCTGCAGTCCCGGCTGCTTCAGTTTGTTCAGGGGAGCTGCCCTGATGGATGACAATGTAATGAAGAAATATGCTACGAAAGCCACAGAGGCAGCCCAATATGTGCAATATGATCAAGGTAAATCAAATGTATGCAAATTGAAAATGTTAAATTGGCATTTGGAATTATAACACACCTTTAGTCTACACATGCATCATTTTCTGTTACTCCAATTTTGTAAAATATACTCTGCAAATAGCATTGCAATATCCTGCTCTATGAAATCCAGATATTGTATTTATTTACAAGCTACTGTATATATCTCTGCACCATTCTCAACTACTGTATCAATCCAAATGACATAGAACCTACCTTACTGTAAAGAAAAAATACCAGTGGGCTGCCATTATAATTTCCTGTTCCTCAGAATTATGTAAATAAGAACTTTGAAAAATAAAAAGCCACTGTAATATCCTGCCTTTTTCAGAAAAGTCACCGGCAGGTGCTATGACCCTCCCGCCCCCGAATAAGCCATACGTTATACAGGTATATCTCACCTTCCAACCGTGAGCACCCTCCCTGCCTTTATTTAAAATGCTTTCCCTGTTAAAAATGTACTGATGGTACGCATTTGCGTCTTAAAGAACAATATCGAAGTCCGCATTTTTCTTTATTGGTCCATATGCATACCTGCATACCAGTTATGTGAACCCCGGATTATAATTATGGCTACTGATTTTTAGTTTTAACCGATAAAACACCCCTGAAAGAAAAAAAATGAAATCGGTGTATAGCTAATAACACCTGAAAAACAATGGAAATGGTTAATCAATTCACGATGACCACACCTTTCCCTTTAAAAAATAAAACCTACTACTACAAAAAAATAAGTTTCCCAGTGCAGCTGGGCAGTGTTCTCCTTTCTGACTTGTATCTATCATTGATTCGTTCTGAATACTTTAAACCCACCCCGACTACTGAGTGACAGCACATTCCTACATTTCTTTTGGAGACTCCACTTGCGAGATTTAAAACGAGATTACAATTAGCAATGGAGGCTTGTTCATGGGATTTAAAGCTGCATTACAGTTAAGATACGCAGGATGTAAAACATTTGCATGAGCAGCGGAGCGCCACCTCGATCCTGCAGGTTGGTCGCCACCGCCTTCCCGTGGGCCCATGGTCAGATTCACCACCTGAGGTATATCAAATCCAAGCACGGCACTGTCAGCACCAGGAGCCCTGGCCCATCATGCCATCGCCGCACCAGCCAGCGACCTCTCACCCCCAACACCGTCACCAGACCAACAGCCTTCGAGGGGGCGATAGTGGAACTGTGGCAATGCAACTGCACCGGCCATTGGAGTGGGTATTGGCAAGTCGAACTGGACCCTGCAGCTCGCTCGAAGACAGCCTTCTCCATCGGGCAGTTCACTGTCATGCCATTCGGACTGTACAATGCCCCGGCCACTTTCGAGCGCCTGATGGAGAGGGTCCTGGTGGGTGTGCCCCGGACCGCTTGTGTGGTCTACCTAGAAGACCTTATGGTGCACGCTCCCACCTTCCAACAAGCCATAACCTTTGGACTGTCTTCTCCAGGGTACGGCAAGCCCACCTCAAACTTCATCTGGGCAAGTGTCACCTGCTGCGGCGAGAGACCACCTTCCTGGGGCACATCGTTGGGGCCAATGGAATCGCCACCGACCCAGACAAGGTGAACACGGTGCGGGAGTGGCCAGTGCCCACCTCGGTGGCGCATGTGCG
The DNA here is from genome assembly GCF_902713425.1 of Acipenser ruthenus. Taxonomy (NCBI): domain Eukaryota; kingdom Metazoa; phylum Chordata; class Actinopteri; order Acipenseriformes; family Acipenseridae; genus Acipenser; species Acipenser ruthenus. The sequence continues at coordinate 1,005 of NW_026708426.1, read as the reverse complement.
CAGCTTCCTCAGACTGGCATCTTACTACCGGCGGTTCGTGCAGGATTTTGGCCAGAGATAGGACGCTGGTTCCAATGGGACCCCGACTGCTTGGAAGCTTTCAGAAAATGAACAAGTGGTGGCCTACTTCAGCAAGACGCTGGGGAAGGCGGAACGCAACTACTGCGTAACTCGACTAGAGCTGCTGGCTGCAGTGAAAGGAATCAAGCACATCCGCTCCTACCTGTACGGGCAGCTGTTCCATCTACAGACCAACCACGCCTCACTCCAGGCTGCTGTCCTTTAAAGAGCCAGAGGGACAGGTAGCCCGCTAGATAGAGGCCCTGCAAGGGTTCGACTTTGGCATCCGCCACCGAGCCAGCCACCGTCACGCCAATGCTGATGCTCTTCACCCCAAAAGCGATGGCCTGGTAGAAGCCTGGTAGCAAGATGCTCGCCATCCAGTTGGCGATCCTAACCTTCGATTTGTTTCCTGGTTCTTAATCCTGAAACACGATGAACAAGAATGCTACAATACTATACATAATTTGACAGAAATAACGCCCAAGCATTTTGGAAAGTAACCTAAAACACTTTTTTAATACAGTACATAAAAAGCGGAAGCCCAAAAAAAAAAAAAGCACCGAAAAGTCAAATTAAGAAAAACAGAAGCCCTGCTTATAATACTAGTTTCAGATGTTAAAATATCAGTCCCTCATCTGTGTAATCTAACATCTTGTTCAGTTTTGCACTGTTTTAAAATATATATATTTTGCATTAAATTATAGATAATATCTAGTAGCATTTTAATTTTTAGCATATTACACATGTAGATTTGAACTTTATTCTCTGATTTGTTTTGATTTGTCTTCAAAAGGTGAGGACCGCTGGCTGTGTACTTTGCTTCTACAACAAGGCTGGCGAATAGAGTACACTGCATCTTCTGATTCCTACACGAATGCCCCTCAGGAGTTTAAAGAGTTTTACAACCAAAGGCGGCGCTGGGGACCCTCATCTTTGGCAAAC
>NW_026708425.1:0-57520 GCF_902713425.1 Acipenser ruthenus | reverse complement strand
GCTGTTAGCAGACTTCTGGCTTACCGCGTCCAGGGGTATTCCCATGTCCTCCAGTGCTGTATCTAGGAGGACCTCTAGGGGGCCCCTGGTTTTGCCCATACAAGGGAGGGGGTCAAGGATGCTTTGAAGGGAGGCCCTTCGCTTGAAGAGGGTCATTGCTACAGAGGTACTGCTGGTCAGGGAAGGTGTTGACCCCGACCTCTCCCTCGGTGCATTAGTGAACACCTCTTCTGCGAGGTGTGCTAGGGTTTGTGCCAACGACTGGGAAGGCTGGCTGGGGATGCCCTGGCTGGCTGCTACCTGCCCACTAGGCGGCAGTGTAGCCGTCCCACTCGCCTCCGTCTCTGCCTGCGAGGGCAAGACTGGGGACTTTGTGTGGACATTAGCTGGTTTTGGATCTATGGGGGCCACCTGCAACTTGCTGTCTTTGATCCTGATCTTCTTTCTTTTCCCCCCCTCGTCTCTACCCTTTCTTTTCCCCACCCTCTGCTGGTTCTTCACTCCCTTCCCCTCCTTCTCACTCTCACTTTCACTGTCGCTTTTGCTTTCCTCCCCCACGGACTCAATCATTATGGCGTCATAACGAGAGCCGAGGGGGAGTGCTGGCGCTGAGAGGGCCCTACTCAGGGGGGGGCCGCTGCTGGGTCCGGGCTCCCTCCCTGACTCGTGTTCTGCATCAGAGGAGCTACTGGAGGAGCTAGTGGAGTGGCTGTTGTACTCTCTCTCTGGGCTGGGGGAAGGGGTCCTCGTAAAACGGGACATGTCTCGGGGGCGGGGGGGTGAGGGGGTGCTGGTGATGATGGTGGTGCTGGAGTCTGGGTCTTGGATACTGTTGGTGGTGATGTGGACTGATCTTTGTTACTTGCTCCCTCTTCCTGCTCAGGCCTAGGCTTGTTCATGTTTGCCTTGCTGGCTCTGGCCATGTTGGCATAGGAAGAGGGGCAGTCCTTAAACAGGTGCCCCTTCTTTCCACACAAATTGCACTGCCTCTCTTCTCTGCAGTGGCTGGTCTCGTGGGGGGCGCCGCAGTTCCTGCACTTGACTACAGTACACGCGGCCGTCAGGTGTCCTAATTCCCCACATTTCCTGCAGAGTTTTGGCATCCCATTATAGAATACCAGCCCTCTGTTGGGCCCTAACACTATGGAGTTTGGAATGTGGCGGACGCCTCCAATGCCCGATGGATCAACATTAAGGCGTACCAGCCACTTTCTGGCTCCTGTCCAAACCCCATCTTCATCTGTAATTTTCCTCCCTTCTGATGACACCCTCCCATAGCGGTTAAGCCATGTTGTAATATCATAGTCGCTAACAGCCTCATTGAAAAATTGGACAGTAACAACTTTCATTTCTCTGTCTGTCAGTGCATCCACACAAAATTCTTTGTATGGAGCGAGATATTTATTCTCCCCCCAAAAGGACCACATTTCTTGTAACTTTTGGGGGTTCCTAAAACTGACCTCAAACACTTCCTTAAGCCCTGGCAATTTCACCAAACAATTCAAGTCAGAAGGGGAAAAACCCATACCCCTCTGAAGAATGGTCCGGCTGAACTCCAGTCTCGTCAGTCCTGGTTCCGTTTCATCTTGCTTGTTTCTTGTGAAGCGCACCGCATTGTGCCTCCTGGTTTCCTGGTTTGGCCGGAACGCCATCCTTCAGCTGGCTCCTCCGATTGGGGTGGAAGAAGCCTCTGGACGTCCGGGTTGTCTCTCTCTACGGAAAAGAGACAACGTAAGCAGCAAATCTGGGCAGTTGAAGGAACTATTACTTTAGTCCCTGAGGAGATGGTCGCCTCGCAAGAGGGACCCCCTCCCCAGGTGAACGGTGTCCTTCCCTGGCGGAGTAGGGGGCGCTGCTTGGCACCGAGACCACGTAGGAAGAATCGTGGCTGTGACGCCTCCTCGGGGTCCGGGGCCGCCCTCTGCTCCTCCCAGATGGCGCCCTCTGCTGGGCGCCTGCTGCTCTCTCGGTCTGGATCTCGATTACAATCAAGGGCTGGGGATGAGGTCGTCTAGGTCATCAAAGGGTCCTCAAAGGTCGTCTGGATGGTAGGTCCTCCTTCTCTCTAACTCCAGGAACGTCTGGAAAAGCCGGAACCGCCTGAAAAAGAAAAAAACGGGAACCGCCTGAAAAAGAAAAAACTGCTCTCAACAGTCAACAAAATCTTGAAAGACCCTCGGCCTGGATTGGGCAAGCCAAAACCAGACTGAGCATTAGTCTTCCAAAAAGTTGCCGAGCTGAAGAAAGCCAGTCAAAAATAAAAAAAATTCTGTTCCTCCTCACCCGAACAAACCTCTCACAGACCCTCGGAGGGAGCGGGCAATGCCACTACCCTCTAAGCCTTAGTCTTAGAAAGATTTATTCGAACTGAAGAGAAGCCAGAGTATATGGCTGGCTAAGAAGGACCTGGCATAGGGACATGTTCCACCACACTTGTCTGGTTAGCTGCATGCTCCCATGAAACAAACTGCTGCTGTCTACATCATCATCACATGTGAATAAAAGAAAGAAAGACAGCAAGAAAGAAAGAGAGAAAGAAAGAGAAAGAAAGAAAGAGAGAAAGACAAAAAAGAAGTAAAACGGCGGGAAAACTTGCATCAACACTGGCACTCTCCCTCCAGCAGGGGTAGACAAAATGCTCACAGGAGAGATCCAGATCTGACTTTGACCAACGTTAGAGAAAGGTGTGCACCGTTCCCGGAGGTACTGCAATACCGGGCTGATGCGTGGAGTGGACGGAGCAAGCCCCTGTTCCATCTCCCGATTCCAAAAATCAATTTAATATATGGTCCCCTGATAGGGGACGTATCAGATATTAAACTGATAAGAACAGATACTACACTTGATCTTAGCCAAAAGGCCGAGAAGCGATGGCGACTTGGCCCTTGCCCGGGGCCCCCCAGCCCAGACGGCACAGGGGGATTCAAAGGTGGGTGCAAAATTCCAAGCACAAGCAGACCCCCAAAAAACGGGCTGCTGCTTCCAGAGGGGAAATGTGCAATTTAAGCAGGAGGAAACAAAACAAAGCAAAAACACACACATAACACCAAAAACAAAACATAAACTGGCGGAGTGCGTCTTACAAATAGTCATGCCAAGCTGCTATGCTGTGCAAGGTGCCTTGGGTAACTACAACTGTGCCTCGCTGGCTGGCTGGCTTGCTAAGAAGGTCCTGGCATAGGGACATGTTCCACCACACTTGTCTGGTTAGCTGCATGCTCCCAGGAAACAACCTGCTGCTGTCTACATCATCACCACATGTGAATAAAAGAAAGAAAGACAGCAAGAAAGAAAGAGAGAAAGAAAGAGAGAAAGAGAGAAAGAAAGAGAGAAAGAAAGAAAGAGAGAAAGAAAAAAAAAGAAGTAAAACGGCGGGAAAACTTGCATCAACACTGGCACTCTCCCTCCAGCAGGGGTAGACAAAATGCTCACAGGAGAGATCCAGATCTGACTTTGACCAACGTTAGAGAAAGGTGTGCACCGTTCCACGTCGTTGCGTGGCCTGCTCCGGTCTACGTCCCTCAGAGCACAATTGAAGTCACCTGACACGATGACGGGTACGTTCCCCAGCAGGAGTGGACGCAGCTGTGGAAAAAATTGAACTCTTTCGTTTTGGTTAGTGGGTGCGTAGACATTGACCAGTCTGAGGGGAGTGTTGTTGTATGTCACATCCACGCTCAGAATTCTACCAGGTTCTACCTCCCTGCTGCTGCGGGAGGTAATAAATGGGTTTTTAAACAGGATACCTACTCCGTCGGCTCTGGCTATGTTGGAGCCCGACCAGAAGGAGTCCCCCAGGGTCCAACTCTCCTTCAGGTCCCTATAATCAGGGCTCGACGAAATACCACACTCCTGCAGAAAGATGAGATCTGCTTTCAAGTTAGCTAGATAGTTTAGTACATCAAATCTTTTTTGTGTCTCCCTGATGCTCCTGACATTAACAGACACACATATCAGGGCCATCAGGGTAGCTAACAAGAAAAGGAGTCGCTGCGTCCACCCCATAGCGACTATGATTGGGAGGTCGGGACACTCTTCCTACTCTTAGCTCTACGCTTGCTTCGAGGGGGCTTGGGCTTATTTGCAACTCCCATCACCCCTGAGAAGGTACTCACTGCTGCCTCGTCCAAGAAGGCACCGTCTTTATATGCACAGTACGTGGAGTTGTTGGGGCTATTCAACTCCCCACAAGGTAAGTCTGGTGGAACTTGCTCAGGGCCCCTCGGAACGTGTGGGTCAGCTTTGTCCTGGGGGGGGGTTATGACAGACAGCATTCTTTGGCTGTTACCGTCTGTTGAATTGGAGCTGTTAGCAGACTTCTGGCTTACCGCGTACAGGGGTATTCCCATGTCCTCCTGTGCTGTATCTAGGAGGACCTCTAGGGGGCCCCTGGTTTTGCCCATACAAGGGAGGGGGTCAAGGATGCTTTGAAGGGAGGCCCTTCGCTTGAAGAGGGTCATTGCTACAGAGGTACTGCTGGTCAGGGAAGGTGTTGACCCCGACCTCTCCCTCGGTGCATTAGTGAACACCTCTTCTGCGAGGTGTGCTAGGGTTTGTGCCAACGACTGGGAAGGCTGGCTGGGGATGCCCTGGCTGGCTGCTACCTGCCCACTAGGCGGCAGTGTAGCCGTCCCACTCGCCTCCGTCTCTGCCTGCGAGGGCAAGACTGGGGACTTTGTGTGGACATTAGCTGGTTTTGGATCTATGGGGGCCACCTGCAACTTGCTGTCTTTGATCCTGATCTTCTTTCTTTTCCCCCCCTCGTCTCTACCCTTTCTTTTCCCCACCCTCTGCTGGTTCTTCACTCCCTTCCCCTCCTTCTCACTCTCACTTTCACTGTCGCTTTTGCTTTCCTCCCCCACGGACTCAATCCTTATGGCGTCATAATGAGAGCCGAGGGGGAGTGCTGGCGCTGAGAGGGCCCTACTCAGGGGGGGGGGGCGCTGCTGGGTCCGGGCTCCCTCCCTGCCTCGTGTTCTGCATCAGAGGAGCTACTGGAGGAGCTAGTGGAGTGGCTGTTGTACTCTCTCTCTGGGCTGGGGGAAGGGGTCCTCGTAAAACGGGACATGTCTCGGGGGCGGGGGGGTGAGGGGGTGCTGGTGATGATGGTGGTGCTGGAGTCTGGGTCTTGGATACTGTTGGTGGTGATGTGGACTGATCTTTGTTACTTGCTCCCTCTTCCTGCTCAGGCCTAGGCTTGTTCATGTTTGCCTTGCTGGCTCTGGCCATGTTGGCATAGGAAGAGGGGCAGTCCTTAAACAGGTGCTCCTTCTTTCCACACAAATTGCACTGCCTCTCTTCTCTGCAGTGGCTGGTCTCGTGGGGGGCGCCGCAGTTCCTGCACTTGACTACAGTACACGCGGCCGTCAGGTGTCCTAATTCCCCACATTTCCTGCAGAGTTTTGGCATCCCATTATAGAATATCAGCCCTCTGTTGGGCCCTAACACTATGGAGTTTGGAATGTGGCGGACGCCTCCAATGCCCGATGGATCAACATTAAGGCGTACCAGCCACTTTCTGGCTCCTGTCCAAACCCCATCTTCATCTGTAATTTTCCTCCCTTCTGATGACACCCTCCCATAGCGGTTAAGCCATGTTGTAATATCATAGTCGCTAACAGCCTCATTGAAAAATTGGACAGTAACAACTTTCATTTCTCTGTCTGTCAGTGCATCCACACAAAATTCTTTGTATGGAGCGAGATATTTATTCTCCCCCCAAAAGGACCACATTTCTTGTAACTTTTGGGGGTTCCTAAAACTGACCTCAAACACTTCCTTAAGCCCTGGCAATTTCACCAAACAATTCAAGTCAGAAGGGGAAAAACCCATATCCCTCTGAAGAATGGTCCGGCTGAACTCCAGTCTCGTCAGTCCTGGTTCCGTTTCATCTTGCTTGTTTCTTGTGAAGCGCACCGCATTGTGCCTCCTGGTTTCCTGGGTTGGCCGGAACGCCATCCTTCAGCTGGCTCCTCCGATTGGGGTGGGAGAAGCCTCTGGACGTCCGGGTTGTCTCTCTCTACGGAAAAGAGACAACGTAAGCAGCAAATCTGGGCAGTTGAAGGAACTATTACTTTAGTCCCTGAGGAGATGGTCGCCTCGCAAGAGGGACCCCCTCCCCAGGTGAACGGTGTCCTTCCCTGGCGGAGTAGGGGGCGCTGCTTGGCACCGAGACCACGTAGGAAGAATCGTGGCTGTGACACCTCCTCGGGGTCCGGGGCCGCCCTCTGCTCCTCCCAGATGGCGCCCTCTGCTGGGCGCCTGCTGCTCTCTCGGTCTGGATCTCGATTACAATCAAGGGCTGGGGATGAGGTCGTCTAGGTCATCAAAGGGTCCTCAAAGGTCGTCTGGATGGTAGGTCCTCCTTCTCTCTAACTCCAGGAACGTCTGGAAAAGCCGGAACCGCCTGAAAAAGAAAAAAACGGGAACCGCCTGAAAAAGAAAAAACTACTCTCAACAGTCAACAAAATCTTGAAAGACCCTCGGCCTGGATTGGGCAAGCCAAAACCAGACTGAGCATTAGTCTTCCAAAAAGTTGCCGAGCTGAAGAAAGCCAGTCAAAAATAAAAAAAAATTCTGTTCCTCCTCACCCGAACAAACCTCTCACAGACCCTCGGAGGGAGCGGGCAATGCCACTACCCTCTAAGCCTTAGTCTTAGAAAGATTTATTCGAACTGAAGAGAAGCCAGAGTATATGGCTGGCTAAGAAGGACCTGGCATAGGGACATGTTCCACCACACTTGTCTGGTTAGCTGCATGCTCCCAGGAAACAAACTGCTGCTGTCTACATCATCATCACATGTGAATAAAAGAAAGAAAGACAGCAAGAAAGAAAGAGAGAAAGAAAGAGAAAGAAAGAAAGAGAGAAAGAAAAAAAAAGAAGTAAAACGGCGGGAAAACTTGCATCAACACTGGCACTCTCCCTCCAGCAGGGGTAGACAAAATGCTCACAGGAGAGATCCAGATCTGACTTTGACCAACGTTAGAGAAAGGTGTGCACCGTTCCCGGAGGTACTGCAATACCGGGCCGATGCGTGGAGTGGACGGAGCAAGCCCCTGTTCCATCTCCCGATTCCAAAAATCAATTTAATATATGGTCCCCTGATAGGGGACGTATCAGATATTAAACTGATAAGAACAGATACTACACTTGATCTTAGCCAAAAGGCCGAGAAGCGATGGCGACTTGGCCCTTGCCCGGGGCCCCCCAGCCCGGACGGCACAGGGGGATTCAAAGGTGGGTGCAAAATTTCAAGCACAAGCAGACCCCAAAAAAACGGGCTGCTGCTTCCAGAGGGGAAATGTGCAATTTAAGCAGGAGAAAACAAAACAAAGCAAAAACACACACATAACACCAAAAACAAAACATAAACTGGCGGAGTGCGTCTTACAAATAGTCATGCCAAGCTGCTATGCTGTGCAAGGTGCCTTGGGTAACTACAACTGTGCCTCGCTGGCTGGCTGGCTTGCTAAGAAGGTCCTGGCATAGGGACATGCTCCACCACACTTGTCTGGTTAGCTGCATGCTCCCAGGAAACAACCTGCTGCTGTCTACATCATCACCACATGTGAATAAAAGAAAGAAAGACAGCAAGAAAGAAAGAGAGAAAGAAAGAGAGAAAGAGAGAAAGAAAGAGAGAAAGAAAGAAAGAGAGAAAGAAAAAAAAAGAAGTAAAACGGCGGGAAAACTTGCATCAACACTGGCACTCTCCCTCCAGCAGGGGTAGACAAAATGCTCACAGGAGAGATCCAGATCTGACATTGACCAACGTTAGAGAAAGGTGTGCACCGTTCCCGGAGGTACTGCAATACCGGGCCGATGCGTGGAGTGGACGGAGCAAGCCCCTGTTCCATCTCCCGATTCCAAAAATCAATTTAATATATGGTCCCCTGATAGGGGACGTATCAGATATTAAACTGATAAGAACAGATACTACACTTGATCTTAGCCAAAAGGCCGAGAAGCGATGGCGACTTGGCCCTTGGCCCCCCAGCCTGGACGGCACAGGGGGATTCAAAGGTGGGTGCAAAATTCCAAGCACAAGCAGACCCCCAAAAAACGGGCTGCTGCTTCCAGAGGGGAAATGTGCAATTTAAGCAGGAGAAAACAAAACAAAGCAAAAACACACACATAACACCAAAAACAAAACATAAACTGGCGGAGTGCGTCTTACAAATAGTCATGCCAAGCTGCTATGCTGTGCAAGGTGCCTTGGGTAACTACAACTGTGCCTCGCTGGCTGGCTGGCTTGCTAAGAAGGTCCTGGCATAGGGACATGTTCCACCACACTTGTCTGGTTAGCTGCATGCTCCCAGGAAACAACCTGCTGCTGTCTACATCATCACCACATGTGAATAAAAGAAAGAAAGAAAGAGAGAAAGAAAGAGAGAAAGAGAGAAAGAAAGAGAGAAAGAAAGAAAGAGAGAAAGAAAAAAAAAAAGAAGTAAAACGGCGGGAAAACTTGCATCAACACTGGCACTCTCCCTCCAGCAGGGGTAGACAAAATGCTCACAGGAGAGATCCAGATCTGACTTTGACCAACGTTAGAGAAAGGTGTGCACCGTTCCCGGAGGTACTGCAATACCGGGCCGATGCGTGGAGTGGACGGAGCAAGCCCCTGTTCCATCTCCCGATTCCAAAAATCTATTTAATATATGGTCCCCTGATAGGGGACGTATCAGATATTAAACTGATAAGAACAGATACTACACTTGATCTTAGCCAAAAGGCCGAGAAGCGATGGCGACTTGGCCCTTGCCCAGGGCCCCCCAGCCCGGACGGCACAGGGGGATTCAAAGGTGGGTGCAAAATTTCAACCACAAGCAGACCCCAAAAAAACGGGCTGCTGCTTCCAGAGGGGAAATGTGCAATTTAAGCAGGAGAAAACAAAACAAAGCAAAAACACACACATAACACCAAAAACAAAACATAAACTGGCGGAGTGCGTCTTACAAACAGTCATGCCAAGCTGCTATGCTGTGCAAGGTGCCTTGGGTAACTACAACTGTGCCTCGCTGGCTGGCTGGCTTGCTAAGAAGGTCCTGGCATAGGGACATATTCCACCACACTTGTCTGGTTAGCTGCATGCTCCCAGGAAACAAACTGCTGCTGTCTACATCATCACCACATGTGAATAAAAGAAAGAAAGACAGCAAGAAAGAAAGAGAGAAAGAAAGAGAGAAAGAGAGAAAGAAAGAGAGAAAGAAAGAAAGAGAGAAAGAAAAAAAAAGAAGTAAAACGGCGGGAAAACTTGCATCAACACTGGCACTCTCCCTCCAGCAGGGGTAGACAAAATGCTCACAGGAGAGATCCAGATCTGACTTTGACCAACGTTAGAGAAAGGTGTGCACCGTTCCCGGAGGTACTGCAATACCGGGCCGATGCGTGGAGTGGACGGAGCAAGCCCCTGTTCCATCTCCCGATTCCAAAAATCAATTTAATATATGGTCCCCTGATAGGGGACGTATCAGATATTAATACTCTTTTATTGAGATTTTACATTTTTTTACATTTACACCCATTCGTTTTTTCATTCATTTTACATTTCTTTTAAAGATGACATTCATGCATACAGACATACATTTTGTTTTAAAAGCATTTAAAATACATTTAAAAACACCAAGACAATTGTGCTTTGTACATGGTTAAAACAGACACAGATTAAAATCAACATGAAAAAAACCTGTGCTGTTTTAAAAGTGACTGGAAAAAAAGAACCATCTATAAAAAACCAGTGCTTGTGAGGGCCGGGGAGTGCTCTCTAAAAGTTCAAAAGTGAACATAAAACTAGATCTAAAACAGGGACAGGGGAAAAGGGACAGTGTATAAAACAGTGAGTTAAAATTCTAAAATTTTAAAACACTTAAAATGTAACTTTTAATAGTTTACATTAAAAATCTTAAAGATACATAAAACAAAACAAAACAAAATCAAATAAAACATTCAAATTAAATCAAAGGTCCATAAAACTGAAACAAAAAGACTACATAAAACCAGGGCACCGTTGAAAAACGGTCATGCCAGCTAAAAAGGGCGGAATGCTGGCATGACAAAATAAATAAAAGGCTTAGCGGTGCCCCGTAGTCCCGCTCCTAGGAGCTAGCGGTTCCAGTTTTTTCCTTTATTCCATCTTCACGTCCTGAAGTCCGGCGATCCTCCACTCCGCGCAGGCCTTGTCCTTCCCGAGGGTCCGGATGTCCAGAATTACAAAGTCCTTGATAAGAGTTTGTGCCCTTCTGGTCGTGGTGATAGTGTCTAGCTCCTGCTTGTGATAGACACAGACGTTACGGCCTTCCCACAGGATCTGCTTGACAACATTGATGACACGCCAAACGCACTTAGCTGTGCTGGTAGTGATTCCTCCCGCAGGCCCATAGAGCACAGTCTCAGCGGTCATCTTGGCCGTGTCAGCAAACCTGTTTAGGAAGACAGAGACAGAGAGCCAGACACTGCCAGCCACATCACACTCCCAGAAGATATGGGCTGGTGTTTCTCTCTTGTGGCACTTTGCATAGGGGCATGTTTCTACTTGGGCTAGTCCCCTCCTGAACATGAACGCTCGAGTGGGGAGTGCACTGTGGACGGTGTTCCATGCTATATCCTTCTGGACATTACTGAGGCAGCTGTGAGACACATTCTCCCAGATTTTTTGGCTTTGGGTGAGGGAGAAAGTAGCTACTTTTTCAATTTCCTGGGAACCGGCAAGATATTTAGTTACAGCCTTGTATTCCCAGGAGGCCAATTTTGCTTTATCTAAGCCCAATTTATATATAGTGTCCCTTAAGGTTCTATAATACAATGGGGGGTCCCAGGAGTACGGCACGGTGTTATCAATAGTGCAGAGGCCCAAGGCCCTGAGACAGGTGGCAAAATAGAAACGATTCATGTAACATACCTTCCTGTCCAGGGCCTGGATGTTCTTGATAGTTTGCGTGAGCCCCTGCACTCGGGTGAGCTGCACAACGTCCGGGACCCCCTTACCTCCCTTCTTGTCGGCTTTACTCAGGGTGGCTCGCTTTACCCTCTCCATCTTGCTGCCCCAGATAAAGCGGTGGATAATGCGGTCCACCACTTTTTTGGTGGTCCTGTCTGGGGGAAAGATTTTTCCTACATAAGAGAGGATGGGGAACAGTATAGACTTGGTTATTAATACTCTACCCGTCATTGTTAAGGATCTTGTGCTCCATCCGCCAATCTTTTTACGGACCTGGTTAATGGCCGCCGTCCAGCTCTGGGCCCCCGAGCTATTGTTCTCGAAAATGAGGCCCAGAATCTTGATTTTGTCCTTTTTGACAGGGTACATGTCCGACAGTTCCCTATCTACCTGCCAATTTTTAGACACGTAGACTTCGCTCTTGGACTTATTAATCACTGCCCCGGTCGCCGTGCAGTACTTCTCAAGGATATTACTAATCCGAGGTACCGACGATGTGTTGGTGCAAATGAGTGACACATCGTCCATATATGCTGTTGTTTTGACCTGGACCCCGTTGGATCCAGGCAGCTGGAAACCAGTTATATTGGTATCCCTACGAATTGCCTGCAGGAGGGGTTCAATGCACACGACATATAGCAGTGGGGATAGTGGACAACCCTGTCTGACCCCTGACTGGATAGATATTTTACCAGTCAGGTGCCTGTTCACCAAGACTCGGGTACTAATGTTTGTATAGATGGTTTTAACCCACCCCCTAAGTCCAGGAGCGAATTTCATCTGGTCCATCACTTTGTACATATATTCATGGCTTACCCTATCGAACGCCTTCTCCTGGTCAAGGTTGAACAGGCAGAGGGGATGGTTCCGTTCTCTAGAATAAGCCAGAATGTCCCTTGTTAACATTAAAATATCCGTGATGGACCTCCCTGGGACGCCACAAGCCTGGTCGGGGCCAATGACCAAAGGGAGGTGTACTTGTAGCCGGAGCATCAGAGCTTTGGCTAGTATCTTGTAATCCACGCAAAGGAGGCTGATTGGGCGCCAATTCCGTAGATCTTTAACTTCCCCTTTCTTATGAAGGAGAGTAATTACACTCTCCCGCATAGAAGGGCCCAACCGCTTCTCCCTGTAGACCGCTCTGTAGACCTCCGCTAAATGGACTTTTAGCGTGTCCCAAAAAAGATGGTAATACTCACCCGGGATGCCATCTGGACCTGGCGTCTTACCGGTGTTCATGGTCTTAACCGCCTGGGTGAGCTCCTCCAGCGTGAGTTCTGGGTCCTTCTCCTCCTCCTCCTCGTCCCGCACTGAGTCAGGCTCCAACTGGCTCAGGAACCACTCTATCAGGGTGTCATCTGTAGCTTTGATGTTATACAGGTCCCTATAGAAGTTCTCTACCACTTTTTTCACTCCCTCACTATCCTCTACTATCCTCCCCCTGCTGTCGAGCATGGAGGACATCAAGTGCCGCTTCTCCCTCGTTTTCTGGAAGAAGAAGCGAGTACACTTTTCGTCTTCCTCCATTTTTTGCACTTTTGCATTGTGCATGACCTTTCGTTGTTCCTCCCTACAAAGCACTGAAAGATCTAGCTTGGTCTGGGCTATCTCGTCGCTTACAGGGAACCCCCGAAGCTGAAGCAGGCTCAGACGCTGGAGGGCAGCATTCAGGTATTTATATTTGGCCCTCCTTTCTTTTGCTTTCCTCTTGCCTGCTGCTATGAAATAACCCTTAGTTCTCATTTTGACCATCTCCCACCACTCTATAGGGGAGTTGAATAGGTCACGCAAAGTGGTCCACTCAACAAGCCTGCTCTTATAGGCTGCAGCTATGGAGGGGTCATCGAGTAAGGAGGTGTTTAATTTCCAGACCCCTGACCCCATCTGGGAGGTCTGAGGGACCTGCAATGTTACCTGCAGGAGCCTATGGTCAGAGAAGAAGACGGCCTGGGTGTCTACTGCCGTCTTCGTAAGGGAGCTGGTATGCAGGACGAGATCTATACGGGAGAAGGAGGTCCCAGATGAGCTCACCCAGGTAAAGGGAGGCACCAGGTCCTTACCTGCATCACACAGGGAGAAATCAGATATTATGGAGGACAAAACTCTACTAGAGCGGTCGTTGCGTGGCCTGCTCCGGTCTACGTCCCTCAGAGCACAATTGAAGTCACCTGACACGATGACGGGTACGTTCCCCAGCAGGAGTGGACGCAGCTGTGGAAAAAATTGAACTCTTTCGTTTTGGTTAGTGGGTGCGTAGACATTGACCAGTCTGAGGGGAGTGTTGTTGTATGTCACATCCACGCTCAGAATTCTACCAGGTTCTACCTCCCTGCTGCTGCGGGAGGTAATAAATGGGTTTTTAAACAGGATACCTACTCCGTCGGCTCTGGCTATGTTGGAGCCCGACCAGAAGGAGTCCCCCAGGGTCCAACTCTCCTTCAGGTCCCTATAATCATGGCTCGACGAAATACCACACTCCTGCAGAAAGATGAGATCTGCTTTCAAGTTAGCTAGATAGTTTAGTACATCAAATCTTTTTTGTGTCTCCCTGATACTCCTGACATTAACAGACACACATATCAGGGCCATCAGGGTAGCTAACAAGAAAAGGAGTCGCTGCGTCCACCCCATAGCGACTATGATTGGGAGGTCGGGACACTCTTCCTACTCTTAGCTCTACGCTTGCTTCGAGGGGGCTTGGGCTTATTTGCAACTCCCATCACCCCTGAGAAGGTACTCACTGCTGCCTCGTCCAAGAAGGCACCGTCTTTATATGCACAGTACGTGGAGTTGTTGGGGCTATTCAACTCCCCACAAGGTAAGTCTGGTGGAACTTGCTCAGGGCCCCTCGGAACGTGTGGGTCAGCTTTGTCCTGGGGGGGGTTATGACAGACAGCATTCTTTGGCTGTTACCGTCTGTTGAATTGGAGCTGTTAGCAGACTTCTGGCTTACCGCGTCCAGGGGTATTCCCATGTCCTCCAGTGCTGTATCTAGGAGGACCTCTAGGGGGCCCCTGGTTTTGCCCATACAAGGGAGGGGGTCAAGGATGCTTTGAAGGGAGGCCCTTCGCTTGAAGAGGGTCATTGCTACCGAGGTACTGCTGGTCAGGGAAGGTGTTGACCCCGACCTCTCCCTCGGTGCATTAGTGAACACCTCTTCTGCGAGGTGTGCTAGGGTTTGTGCCAACGACTGGGAAGGCTGGCTGGGGATGCCCTGGCTGGCTGCTACCTGCCCACTAGGCGGCAGTGTAGCCGTCCCACTCGCCTCCGTCTCTGCCTGCGAGGGCAAGACTGGGGACTTTGTGTGGACATTAGCTGGTTTTGGATTTATGGGGGCCACCTGCAACTTGCTGTCTTTGATCCTGATCTTCTTTCTTTTCTCCCCCTCGTCTCTACCCTTTCTTTTCCCCACCCTCTGCTGGTTCTTCACTCCCTTCCCCTCCTTCTCACTCTCACTTTCACTGTCGCTTTCGCTTTCCTCCCCCACGGACTCAATCCTTATGGCGTCATAACGAGAGCCGAGGGGGAGTGCTGGCGCTGAGAGGGCCCTACTCAGGGGGGGGCCGCTGCTGGGTCCGGGCTCCCTCCCTGCCTCGTGTTCTGCATCAGAGGAGCTACTGGAGGAGCTAGATATTAAACTGATAAGAACAGATACTACACTTGATCTTAGCCAAAAGGCCGAGAAGCGATGGCGACTTGGCCCTTGCCCGGGGCCCCCCAGCCTGGATGGCACAGGGGGATTCAAAGGTGGGTGCAAAATTTCAAGCACAAGCAGACCCCCAAAAAACGGGCTGCTGCTTCCAGAGGGGAAATGTGCAATTTAAGCAGGAGAAAACAAAACAAAGCAAAAACACACACATAACACCAAAAACAAAACATAAACTGGCGGAGTGCGTCTTACAAATAGTCATGCCAAGCTGCTATGCTGTGCAAGGTGCCTTGGGTAACTACAACTGTGCCTCGCTGGCTGGCTGGCTAAGAAGGACCTGGCATAGGGACATGTTCCACCACACTTGTCTGGTTAGCTGCATGCTCCCAGGAAACAACCTGCTGCTGTCTACATCATCACCACATGTGAATAAAAGAAAGAAAGACAGCAAGAAAGAAAGAGAGAAAGAAAGAGAGAAAGAGAGAAAGAAAGAGAGAAAGAAAGAAAGAGAGAAAGAAAGAAAGAGAGAAAGAAAAAAAAAAGAAGTAAAACGGCGGGAAAACTTGCATCAACACTGGCACTCTCCCTCCAGCAGGGGTAGACAAAATGCTCACAGGAGAGATCCAGATCTGACTTTGACCAACGTTAGAGAAAGGTGTGCACCGTTCCCGGAGGTACTGCAATACCGGGCCGATGCGTGGAGTGGACGGAGCAAGCCCCTGTTCCATCTCCCGATTCCAAAAATCAATTTAATATATGGTCCCCTGATAGGGGACGTATCAGATATTAAACTGATAAGAACAGATACTACACTTGATCTTAGCTAAAAGGCCGAGAAGCGATGGCGACTTGGCCCTTGCCCGGGGCCCCCCAGCCCGGACGGCACAGGGGGATTCAAAGGTGGGTGCAAAATTCCAAGCACAAGCAGACCCCCCAAAAACGGGCTGCTGCTTCCAGAGGGGAAATGTGCAATTTAAGCAGGAGGAAACAAAACAAAGCAAAAACACACACATAACACCAAAAACAAAACATAAACTGGCGGAGTGCGTCTTACAAATAGTCATGCCAAGCTGCTATGCTGTGCAAGGTGCCTTGGGTAACTACAACTGTGCCTCGCTGGCTGGCTGGCTTGCTAAGAAGGTCCTGGCATAGGGACATGTTCCACCACACTTGTCTGGTTAGCTGCATGCTCCCAGGAAACAACCTGCTGCTGTCTACATCATCACCACATGTGAATAAAAGAAAGAAAGACAGCAAGAAAGAAAGAGAAAGAAAGAGAGAAAGAGAGAAAGAAAGAGAGAAAGAAAGAAAGAGAAAGAAAAAAAAAGAAGTAAAACGGCGGGAAAACTTGCATCAACACTGGCACTCTCCCTCCAGCAGGGGTAGACAAAATGCTCACAGGAGAGATCCAGATCTGACTTTGACCAACGTTAGAGAAAGGTGTGCACCGTTCCCAGAGGTACTGCAATACCGGGCCGATGCGTGGAGTGGACGGAGCAAGCCCCTGTTCCATCTCCCGATTCCAAAAATCAATTTAATATATGGTCCCCTGATAGGGGACGTATCAGATATTAATACTCTTTTATTGAGATTTTACATTTTTTACATTTACACCCATTCGTTTTTTCATTCATTTTACATTTCTTTTAAAGATGACATTCATGCATACAGACATACATTTTGTTTTAAAAGCATTTAAAATACATTTTAAAAACACCAAGACAATTGTGCTTTGTACATGGTTAAAACAGACACAGATTAAAATCAACATGAAAAAAACCTGTGCTGCTTTAAAAGTGACTGGAAAAAAAGAACCATCTATAAAAAACCAGTGCTTGTGAGGGCCGGGGAGTGCTCTCTAAAAAGGTTCAAAAGTGAACATAAAACTATATTACTAAAACAGGGACAGGGGAAAAGGGACAGTGTATGAAACAGTGAGTTAAAATTCTAAAATTTTAAAACACTTAAAATGTAACTTTTAATAGTTTACATTAAAAATCTTTTAGATACATAAAACAAAACAAAACAAAATCAAATAAAACATTCAAAATAAATCAAATCAAAGGTCCATAAAACTGAAACAAAAAGACTACATAAAACCAGGGCACCGTTGAAAAACGGTCATGCCAGCTAAAAAGGGCGGAATGCTGGCATGACAAAATAAATAAAAGGCTTAGCGGTGCCCCGTAGTCCCGCTCCTAGGAGCTAGCGGTTCCAGTTTTTTCCTTTATTCCATCTTCACGTCCTGAAGTCCGGCGATCCTCCACTCCGCGCAGGCCTTGTCCTTCCCGAGGGTCCGGATGTCCAGAATTACAAAGTCCTTGATAAGAGTTTGTGCCCTTCTGGTCGTGGTGATAGTGTCTAGCTCCTGCTTGTGATAGACACAGACGTTACGGCCTTCCCACAGGATCTGCTTGACAACATTGATGACACGCCAAACGCACTTAGCTGTGCTGGTAGTGATTCCTCCCGCAGGCCCATAGAGCACAGTCTCAGCGGTCATCTTGGCCGTGTCAGCAAACCTGTTTAGGAAGACAGAGACAGAGAGCCAGACACTGCCAGCCACATCACACTCCCAGAAGATATGGGCTGGTGTTTCTCTCTTGCGGCACTTTGCATAGGGGCATGTTTCTACTTGGGCTAGTCCCCTCCTGAACATGAACGCTCGAGTGGGGAGTGCACTGTGGACGGTGTTCCATGCTATATCCTTCTGGACATTACTGAGGCAGCTGTGAGACACATTCTCCCAGATTTTTTGGCTTTGGGTGAGGGAGAAAGTAGCTACTTTTTCAATTTCCTGGGAACCGGCAAGATATTTAGTTACAGCCTTGTATTCCCAGGAGGCCAATTTTGCTTTATCTAAGCCCAATTTATATATAGTGTCCCTTAAGGTTCTATAATACAATGGGGGGTCCCAGGAGTACGGCACGGTGTTATCAATAGTGCAGAGGCCCAAGGCCCTGAGACAGGTGGCAAAATAGAAACGATTCATGTAACATACCTTCCTGTCCAGGGCCTGGATGTTCTTGATAGTTTGCGTGAGCCCCTGCACTCGGGTGAGCTGCACAACGTCCGGGACCCCCTTACCTCCCTTCTTGTCGGCTTTACTCAGAGTGGCTCGTTTTACCCTCTCCATCTTGCTGCCCCAGATAAAGCGGTGGATAATGCGGTCCACCACTTTTTTGGTGGTCCTGTCTGGGGGAAAGATTTTTCCTACATAAGAGAGGATGGGGAACAGTATAGACTTGGTTATTAATACTCTACCCGTCATTGTTAAGGATCTTGTGCTCCATCCGCCAATCTTTTTACGGACCTGGTTAATGGCCGCCGTCCAGCTCTGGGCCCCCGAGCTATTGTTCTCGAAAATGAGGCCCAGAATCTTGATTTTGTCCTTTTTGACAGGGTACATGTCCGACAGTTCCCTATCTACCTGCCAATTTTTAGACACGTAGACTTCGCTCTTGGACTTATTAATCACTGCCCCGGTCGCCGTGCAGTACTTCTCAAGGATATTACTAATCCGAGGTACCGACGATGTGTTGGTGCAAATGAGTGACACATCGTCCATATATGCTGTTGTTTTGACCTGGACCCCGTTGGATCCAGGCAGCTGGAAACCAGTTATATTGGTATCCCTACGAATTGCCTGCAGGAGGGGTTCAATGCACACGACATATAGCAGTGGGGATAGTGGGCAACCCTGTCTGACCCCTGACTGGATAGATATTTTACCAGTCAGGTGCCTGTTCACCAAGACTCGGGTACTAATGTTTGTATATATGGTTTTAACCCACTCCCTAAGTCCAGGAGCGAATTTCATCTGGTCCATCACTTTGTACATATATTCATGGCTTACCCTATCGAACGCCTTCTCCTGGTCAAGGTTGAACAGGCAGAGGGGATGGTTCCGTTCTCTAGAATAAGCCAGAATGTCCCTTGTTAACATTAAAATATCCGTGATGGACCTCCCTGGGACGCCACAAGCCTGGTCGGGGCCAATGACCAAAGGGAGGTGTACTTGTAGCCGGAGCATCAGAGCTTTGGCTAGTATCTTGTAATCCACGCAAAGGAGGCTGATTGGGCGCCAATTCCGTAGATCTTTAACTTCCCCTTTCTTATGAAGGAGAGTAATTACACTCTCCCGCATAGAAGGGCCCAACCGCTTCTCCCTGTAGACCGCTCTGTAGACCTCCGCTAAATGGACTTTTAGCGTGTCCCAAAAAAGATGGTAATACTCACCCGGGATGCCATCTGGACCTGGCGTCTTACCGGTGTTCATGGTCTTAACCGCCTGGGTGAGCTCCTCCAGCGTGAGTTCTGGGTCCTTCTCCTCCTCCTCGTCGTCCCGCACTGAGTCAGGCTCCAACTGGCTCAGGAACCACTCTATCAGGGTGTCATCTGTAGCTTTGATGTTATACAGGTCCCTATAGAAGTTCTCTACCACTTTTTTCACTCCCTCACTATCCTCTACTATCCTCCCCCTGCTGTCGAGCATGGAGGACATCAAGTGCCGCTTCTCCCTCGTTTTCTGGAAGAAGAAGCGAGTACACTTTTCGTCTTCCTCCATTTTTTGCACTTTTGCATTGTGCATGACCTTTCGTTGTTCCTCCCTACAAAGCACTGAAAGATCTAGCTTGGTCTGGGCTATCTCGTCGCTTACAGGGAACCCCCGAAGCTGAAGCAGGCTCAGACGCTGGAGGGCAGCATTCAGGTATTTATATTTGGCTCTCCTTTCTTTTGCTTTCCTCTTGCCTGCTGCTATGAAATAACCCTTAGTTCTGATTTTGACCATCTCCCACCACTCTATAGGGGAGTTGAATAGGTCACGCAAAGTGGTCCACTCAACAAGCCTGCTCTTATAGGCTGCAGCTATGGAGGGGTCATCGAGTAAGGAGGTGTTTAATTTCCAGACCCCTGACCCCATCTGGGAGGTCTGAGGGACCTGCAATGTTACCTGCAGGAGCCTATGGTCAGAGAAGAAGACGGCCTGGGTGTCTACTGCCGTCTTCGTAAGGGAGCTGGTATGCAGGACGAGATCTATACGGGAGAAGGAGGTCCCAGATGAGCTCACCCAGGTAAAGGGAGGCACCAGGTCCTTACCTGCATCACACAGGGAGAAATCAGATATTACGGAGGACAAAACTCTACTAGAGCGGTCGTTGCGTGGCCTGCTCTGGTCTACGTCCCTCAGAGCACAATTGAAGTCACCTGACACGATGACGGGTACGTTCCCCAGCAGGAGTGGACGCAGCTGTGGAAAAAATTGAACTCTTTCGTTTTGGTTAGTGGGTGCGTAGACATTGACCAGTCTGAGGGGAGTGTTGTTGTATGTCACATCCACGCTCAGAATTCTACCAGGTTCTACCTCCCTGCTGCTGCGGGAGGTAATAAAAGGGTTTTTAAACAGGATACCTACTCCGTCGGCTCTGGCTATGTTGGAGCCCGACCAGAAGGAGTCCCCCAGGGTCCAACTCTCCTTCAGGTCCCTATAATCATGGCTCGACGAAATACCACACTCCTGCAGAAAGATGAGATCTGCTTTCAAGTTAGCTAGATAGTTTAGTACATCAAATCTTTTTTGTGTCTCCCTGATGCTCCTGACATTAACAGACACACATATCAGGGCCATCAGGGTAGCTAACAAGAAAAGGAGTCGCTGCGTCCACCCCATAGCGACTATGATTGGGAGGTCGGGACACTCTTCCTACTCTTAGCTCTACGCTTGCTTCGAGGGGGCTTGGGCTTATTTGCAACTCCCATCACCCCTGAGAAGGTACTCACTGCTGCCTCGTCCAAGAAGGCACCATCTTTATATGCACAGTACGTGGAGTTGTTTGGGCTATTCAACTCCCCACAAGGTAAGTCTGGTGGAACTTGCTCAGGGCCCCTCGGAACGTGTGGGTCAGCTTTGTCCTGGGGGGGGGTTATGACAGACAGCATTCTTTGGCTGTTACCGTCTGCTGAATTGGAGCTGTTAGCAGACTTCTGGCTTACCGCATCCAGGGGTATTCCCATGTCCTCCAGTGCTGTATCTAGGAGGACCTCTAGGGGGCCCCTGGTTTTGCCCATACAAGGGAGGGGGTCAAGGATGCTTTGAAGGGAGGCCCTTCGCTTGAAGAGGGTCATTGCTACCGAGGTACTGCTGGTCAGGGAAGGTGTTGACCCCGACCTCTCCCTCGGTGCATTAGTGAACACCTCTTCTGCGAGGTGTGCTAGGGTTTGTGCCAACGACTGGGAAGGCTGGCTGGGGATGCCCTGGCTGGCTGCTACCTGCCCACTAGACGGCAGTGTAGCCGTCCCACTCGCCTCCGTCTCTGCCTGCGAGGGCAAGACTGGGGACTTTGTGTGGACATTATCTGGTTTTGGATCTATGGGGGCCACCTGCAACTTGCTGTCTTTGATCTTGATCTTCTTTCTTTTCCCCCCATCGTCTCTACCCTTTCTTTTCCCCACCCTCTGCTGGTTCTTCATTCCCTTCCCCTCCTTTTCACTCTCACTTTCACTGTCGCTTTCGCTTTCCTCCCCCACGGACTCAATCCTTATGGCGTCATAACGAGAGCCGAGGGGGAGTGCTGGCTCTGAGAGGGCCCTACTCAGGGGGGGGCGCTGCTGGGTCCGGGCTCCCTCCCTGCCTCGTGTTCTGTATCAGAGGAGCTACTGGAGGAGCTAGTGGAGTAGCTGTTGTACTCTCTCTCTGGGCTGGGGGAAGGGGTCCTCGTAAAACGGGACATGTCTCGGGGGCGGGGGGGTGAGGGGGGTGCTGGTGATGATGGTGGTGCTGGAGTCTGGGTTTTGGATACTGTTGGTGGTGATGTGGACTGATCTTTGTTATTTGTTCCCTCTTCCTGCTCAGGCCTAGGCTTGTTCGTATTTGCCTTGCTGGCTCTGGCCATGTTGGCATAGGAAGAGGGGCAGTCCTTAAACAGGTGCCCCTTCTTTCCACACAAATTGCACTGCCTCTCTTCTCTGCAGTGGCTGGTCTCGTGGGGGGCGCCGCAGTTCCTGCACTTGACTACAGTACATGCGGCCGCCAGGTGTCCTAATTCCCCACATTTCCTGCAGAGTTTTGGCATCCCATTATAGAATACCAGCCCTCTGTTGGGCCCTAACACTATGGAGTTTGGAATGTGGCGGACGCCTCCAATGCCCGATGGATCAACATTAAGGCGTACCAGCCACTTTCTGGCTCCTGTCCAAACCCCATCTTCGTCTGTAATTTTCCTCCCTTCTGATGACACCCTCCCATAGCGGTTAAGCCATGTTGTAATATCATAGTCGCTAACAGCCTCATTGAAAAATTGGACAGTAACAACTTTCATTTCTCTGTCTGTCAGTGCATCCACACAAAATTCTTTGTATGGAGCGAGATATTTATTCTCCCCCCAAAAGGACCACATTTCTTGTAACTTTTGGGGGTTCCTAAAACTGACCTCAAACACTTCCTTAAGCCCTGGCAATTTCACCAAACAATTCAAGTCAGAAGGGGAAAAACCCATACCCCTCTGAAGAATGGTCCGGCTGAACTCCAGTCTCGTCAGTCCTGGTTCCGTTTCATCTTGCTTGTTTCTTGTGAAGCGCACCGCATTGTGCCTCCTGGCTTCCTGGGTTGGCCCGGAACGCCATCCTTCAGCTGGCTCCTCCGATTGGGGTGGGAGAAGCCTCTGGACGTCCGGGTTGTCTCTCTCTACGGAAAAGAGACAACGTAAGAAGCAAATCTGGGCAGTTGAAGGAACTATTACTTTAGTCCCTGAGGAGATGGTCGCCTCGCAAGAGGGACCCCCTCCCCAGGTGAACGGTGTCCTTCCCTGGCGGAGTAGGGGGCGCTGCTTGGCACCGAGACCACGTAGGAAGAATCGTGGCTGTGACGCCTCCTCGGGGTCCGGGGCCGCCCTCTGCTCCTCCCAGATGGCGCCCTCTGCTGGGCGCCTGCTGCTCTCTCGGTCTGGATCTCGATTACAATCAAGGGCTGGGGATGAGGTCGTCTAGGTCATCAAAGGGTCCTCAAAGGTCGTCTGGATGGTAGGTCCTCCTTCTCTCTAACTCCAGGAACGTCTGGAAAAGCCGGAACCGCCTGAAAAAGAAAAAAACGGGAACCGCCTGAAAAAGAAAAAACTGCTCTCAACAGTCAACAAAATCTTGAAAGACCCTCGGCCTGGATTGGGCAAGCCAAAACCAGACTGAGCATTAGTCTTCCAAAAAGTTGCCGAGCTGAAGAAAGCCAGTCAAAAATAAAAAAAATTCTGTTCCTCCTCACCCGAACAAACCTCTCACAGACCCTCGGAGGGAGCGGGCAATGCCACTACCCTCTAAGCCTTAGTCTTAGAAAGATTTATTCGAACTGAAGAGAAGCCAGAGTATATGGCTGGCTAAGAAGGACCTGGCATAGGGACATGTTCCACCACACTTGTCTGGTTAGCTGCATGCTCCCAGGAAACAAACTGCTGCTGTCTACATCATCACCACATGTGAATAAAAGAAAGAAAGACAGCAAGAAAGAAAGAGAGAAAGAAAGAGAAAGAAAGAAAGAGAGAAAGAAAAAAAAAGAAGTAAAACGGCGGGAAAACTTGCATCAACACTGGCACTCTCCCTCCAGCAGGGGTAGACAAAATGCTCACAGGAGAGATCCAGATCTGACTTTGACCAACGTTAGAGAAAGGTGTGCACCATTCCCGGAGGTACTGCAATACCGGGCCGATGCGTGGAGTGGACGGAGCAAGCCCCTGTTCCATCTCCCGATTCCAAAAATCAATTTAATATATGGTCCCCTGATAGGGGACGTATCAGATATTAAACTGATAAGAACAGATACTACACTTGATCTTAGCCAAAAGGCCGAGAAGCGATGGCGACTTGGCCCTTGCCCGGGGCCCCCCAGCCCGGACGGCACAGGGGGATTCAAAAGGTGGGTGCAAAATTTCAAGCACAAGCAGACCCCAAAAAAACGGGCTGCTGCTTCCAGAGGGGAAATGTGCAATTTAAGCAGGAGAAAACAAAACAAAGCAAAAACACACACATAACACCAAAAACAAAACATAAACTGGCGGAGTGCGTCTTACAAATAGTCATGCCAAGCTGCTATGCTGTGCAAGGTGCCTTGGGTAACTACAACTGTGCCTCGCTGGCTGGCTTGCTAAGAAGGTCCTGGCATAGGGACATGTTCCACCACACTTGTCTGGTTAGCTGCATGCTCCCAGGAAACAACCTGCTGCTGTCTACATCATCACCACATGTGAATAAAAGAAAGAAAGACAGCAAGAAAGAAAGAGAGAAAGAAAGATAGAAAGAGAGAAAGAAAGAGAGGAAGAAAGAAAGAGAGAAAGAAAAAAAAAGAAGTAAAACGGCGGGAAAACTTGCATCAACACTGGCACTCTCCCTCCAGCAGGGGTAGACAAAATGCTCACAGGAGAGATCCAGATCTGACTTTGACCAACGTTAGAGAAAGGTGTGCACCGTTCCCGGAGGTACTGCAATACCGGGCCGATGCGTGGAGTGGACGGAGCAAGCCCCTGTTCCATCTCCCGATTCCAAAAATCAATTTAATATATGGTCCCCTGATAGGGGACGTATCAGATATTAAACTGATAAGAACAGATACTACACTTGATCTTAGCCAAAAGGCCGAGAAGCGATGGCGACTTGGCCCTTGCCCGGGGCCCCCCAGCCCGGACGGCACAGGGGGATTCAAAGGTGGGTGCAAAATTCCAAGCACAAGCAGACCCCCAAAAAACGGGCTGCTGCTTCCAGAGGGGAAATGTGCAATTTAAGCAGGAGAAAACAAAACAAAGCAAAAACACACACATAACACCAAAAACAAAACATAAACTGGCGGAGTGCGTCTTACAAATAGTCATGCCAAGCTGCTATGCTGTGCAAGGTGCCTTGGGTAACTACAACTGTGCCTCGCTGGCTGGCTGGCTTGCTAAGAAGGTCCTGGCATAGGGACATGTTCCACCACACTTGTCTGGTTAGCTGC
Source organism: Acipenser ruthenus (assembly GCF_902713425.1). Taxonomy (NCBI): domain Eukaryota; kingdom Metazoa; phylum Chordata; class Actinopteri; order Acipenseriformes; family Acipenseridae; genus Acipenser; species Acipenser ruthenus. Next base: position 32,964 of record NW_026708425.1, on the reverse strand, counting down.
ATGCTCCCAGGAAACAACCTGCTGCTGTCTACATCATCACCACATGTGAATAAAAGAAAGAAAGACAGCAAGAAAGAAAGAGAGAAAGAAAGAGAGAAAGAGAGAAAGAAAGAAAGAGAGAAAGAAAAAAAAGAAGTAAAACGGCGGGAAAACTTGCATCAACACTGGCACTCTCCCTCCAGCAGGGGTAGACAAAATGCTCACAGGAGAGATCCAGATCTGACTTTGACCAACGTTAGAGAAAGGTGTGCACCGTTCCCGGAGGTACTGCAATACCGGGCCGATGCGTGGAGTGGACGGAGCAAGCCCCTGTTCCATCTCCCGATTCCAAAAATCAATTTAATATATGGTCCCCTGATAGGGGACGTATCAGATATTAAACTGATAAGAACAGATACTACACTTGATCTTAGCCAAAAGGCCGAGAAGCGATGGCGACTTGGCCCTTGCCCGGGGCACCCCAGCCCGGACGGCACAGGGGGATTCAAAGGTGGGTGCAAAATTCCAAGCACAAGCAGACCCCCAAAAAACGGGCTGCTGCTTCCAGAGGGGAAATGTGCAATTTAAGCAGGAGAAAACAAAACAAAGCAAAAACACACACATAACACCAAAAACAAAACATAAACTGGCGGAGTGCGTCTTACAAATAGTCATGCCAAGCTGCTATGCTGTGCAAGGTGCCTTGGGTAACTACAACTGTGCCTCGCTGGCTGGCTGGCTTGCTAAGAAGGTCCTGGCATAGGGACATGTTCCACCACACTTGTCTGGTTAGCTGCATGCTCCCAGGAAACAACCTGCTGCTGTCTACATCATCACCACATGTGAATAAAAGAAAGAAAGATAGCAAGAAAGAAAGAGAGAAAGAAAGAGAGAAAGAGAGAAAGAAAGAGAGAAAGAAGTAAAACGGCGGGAAAACTTGCATCAACACTGGCACTCTCCCTCCAGCAGGGGTAGACAAAATGCTCACAGGAGAGATCCAGATCTGACTTTGACCAACGTTAGAGAAAGGTGTGCACCGTTCCCGGAGGTACTGCAATACCGGGCCGATGCGTGGAGTGGACGGAGCAAGCCCCTGTTCCATCTCCCGATTCCAAAAATCAATTTAATATATGGTCCCCTGATAGGGGACGTATCAGATATTAAACTGATAAGAACAGATACTACACTTGATCTTAGCCAAAAGGCCGAGAAGCGATGGCGACTTGGCCCTTGCCCGGGGCCCCCCAGCCCGGACGGCACAGGGGGATTCAAAGGTGGGTGCAAAATTCCAAGCACAAGCAGACCCCCAAAAAACGGGCTGCTGCTTCCAGAGGGGAAATGTGCAATTTAAGCAGGAGAAAACAAAACAAAGCAAAAACACACACATAACACCAAAAACAAAACATAAACTGGCGGAGTGCGTCTTACAAATAGTCATGCCAAGCTGCTATGCTGTGCAAGGTGCCTTGGGTAACTACAACTGTGCCTCGCTGGCTGGCTGGCTTGCTAAGAAGGTCCTGGCATAGGGACATGTTCCACCACACTTGTCTGGTTAGCTGCATGCTCCCAGGAAACAACCTGCTGCTGTCTACATCATCACCACATGTGAATAAAAGAAAGGAAGACAGCAAGAAAGAAAGAGAGAAAGAAAGAGAGAAAGAGAGAAAGAAAGAGAGGAAGAAAGAAAGAGAGAAAGAAAAAAAAAGAAGTAAAACGGCGGGAAAACTTGCATCAACACTGGCACTCTCCCTCCAGCAGGGGTAGACAAAATGCTCACAGGAGAGATCCAGATCTGACTTTGACCAACGTTAGAGAAAGGTGTGCACCGTTCCCGGAGGTACTGCAATACCGGGCCGATGCGTGGAGTGGACGGAGCAAGCCCCTGTTCCATCTCCCGATTCCAAAAATCAATTTAATATATGGTCCCCTGATAGGGGACGTATCAGATATTAAACTGATAAGAACAGATACTACACTTGATCTTAGCCAAAAGGCCGAGAAGCGATGGCGACTTGGCCCTTGCCCGGGGCCCCCCAGCCCGGACGGCACAGGGGGATTCAAAGGTGGGTGCAAAATTCCAAGCACAAGCAGACCCCCAAAAAACGGGCTGCTGCTTCCAGAGGGGAAATGTGCACTTTAAGCAGGAGAAAACAAAACAAAGCAAAAACACACCCATAACACCAAAAACAAAACATAAACTGGCGGAGTGCGTCTTACAAATAGTCATGCCAAGCTGCTATGCTGTGCAAGGTGCCTTGGGTAACTACAACTGTGCCTCGCTGGCTGGCTGGCTTGCTAAGAAGGTCCTGGCATAGGGACATGTTCCACCACACTTGTCTGGTTAGCTGCATGCTCCCAGGAAACAACCTGCTGCTGTCTACATCATCACCACATGTGAATAAAAGAAAGAAAGACAGCAAGAAAGAAAGACAGAAAGAAAGAGAGAAAGAGAGAAAGAAAGAGAGAAAGAAAGAAAGAGAGAAAGAAAAAAAAAGAAGTAAAACGGCGGGAAAACTTGCATCAACACTGGCACTCTCCCTCCAGCAGGGGTAGACAAAATGCTCACAGGAGAGATCCAGATCTGACTTTGACCAACGTTAGAGAAAGGTGTGCACCGTTCCCGGAGGTACTGCAATACCGGGCCGATGCGTGGAGTGGACGGAGCAAGCCCCTGTTCCATCTCCCGATTCCAAAAATCAATTTAATATATGGTCCCCTGATAGGGGACGTATCAGATATTAATACTCTTTTATTGAGATTTTACATTTTTTACATTTACACCCATTCGTTTTTTCATTCATTTTACATTTCTTTTAAAGATGACATTCATGCATACAGACATACATTTTGTTTTAAAAGCATTTAAAATACATTTAAAAACACCAAGACAATTGTGCTTTGTACATGGTTAAAACAGACACAGATTAAAATCAACATGAAAAAAACCTGTGCTGTTTTAAAAGTGACTGGAAAAAAAGAACCATCTATAAAAAACCAGTGCTTGTGAGGGCTGGGGAGTGCTCTCTAAAAAAGTGAACATAAACCTAGATCTAAAACAGGGACAGGGGAAAAGGGACAGTGTATAAACAGTGAGTTAAAATTCTAAAATTTTAAAACACTTAATCTTTAGTAAAATACTCTTTTATTGAGATTTTACATTTTTTTACATTTACACCCATTCGTTTTTTCATTCATTTTACATTTCTTTTAAAGATGACATTCATGCATACAGACATACATTTTGTTTTAAAAGCATTTAAAATACATTAAAAAACACCAAGACAATTGTGCTTTGTACATGGTTAAAACAGACACAGATTAAAATCAACATGAAAAAAACCTGTGCTGTTTTAAAAGTGACTGGAAAAAAAGAACCATCTATAAAAAACCAGTGCTTGTGAGGGCCGGGGAGTGCTCTCTAAAAAAGTGAACATAAACCTAGATCTAAAACAGGGACAGGGGAAAAGGGACAGTGTATATACAGTGAGTTAAAATTCTAAAATTTTAAAACACTTAAAATGTAACTTTTAATAGTTTACATTAAAAATCTTAAAGATACATAAAACGAAACAAAACAAAATCAAATAAAACATTCAAATTAAATCAAAGGTCCATAAAACTGAAACAAAAAGACTACATAAAACCAGGGCACCGTTGAAAAACGGTCATGCCAGCTAAAAAGGGCGGAATGCTGGCATGACAAAATAAATAAAAGGCTTAGCGGTGCCCTGTAGTCCCGCTCCTAGGAGCTAGCGGTTCCAGTTTTTTCCTTTATTCCATCTTCACGTCCTGAAGTCCGGCGATCCTCCACTCCGCGCAGGCCTTGTCCTTCCCGAGGGTCCGGATGTCCAGAATTACAAAGTCCTTGATAAGAGTTTGTGCCCTTCTGGTCGTGGTGATAGTGTCTAGCTCCTGCTTGTGATAGACACAGACGTTACGGCCTTCCCACAGGATCTGCTTGACAACATTGATGACACGCCAAACGCACTTAGCTGTGCTGGTAGTGATTCCTCCCGCAGGCCCATAGAGCACAGTCTCAGCGGTCATCTTGGCCGTGTCAGCAAACCTGTTTAGGAAGACAGAGACAGAGAGCCAGACACTGCCAGCCACATCACACTCCCAGAAGATATGGGCTGGTGTTTCTCTCTTGCGGCACTTTGCATAGGGGCATGTTTCTACTTGGGCTAGTCCCCTCCTGAACATGAACGCTCGAGTGGGGAGTGCACTGTGGACGGTGTTCCATGCTATATCCTTCTGGACATTACTGAGGCAGCTGTGAGACACATTCTCCCAGATTTTTTGGCTTTGGGTGAGGGAGAAAGTAGCTACTTTTTCAATTTCCTGGGAACCGGCAAGATATTTAGTTACAGCCTTGTATTCCCAGGAGGCCAATTTTGCTTTATCTAAGCCCAATTTATATATAGTGTCCCTTAAGGTTCTATAATACAATGGGGGGTCCCAGGAGTACGGCACGGTGTTATCAATAGTGCAGAGGCCCAAGGCCCTGAGACAGGTGGCAAATTAGAAACGATTCATGTAACATACCTTCCTGTCCAGGGCCTGGATGTTCTTGATAGTTTGCGTGAGCCCCTGCACTCGGGTGAGCTGCACAACGTCCGGGACCCCCTTACCTCCCTTCTTGTCGGCTTTACTCAGGGTGGCTCGCTTTACCCTCTCCATCTTGCTGCCCCAGATAAAGCGGTGGATAATGCGGTCCACCACTTTTTTGGTGGTCCTGTCTGGGGGAAAGATTTTTCCTACATAAGAGAGGATGGGGAACAGTATAGACTTGGTTATTAATACTCTACCCGTCATTGTTAAGGATCTTGTGCTCCATCCGCCAATCTTTTTACGGACCTGGTTAATGGCCGCCGTCCAGCTCTGGGCCCCCGAGCTATTGTTCTCGAAAATGAGGCCCAGAATCTTGATTTTGTCCTTTTTGACAGGGTACATGTCCGACAGTTCCCTATCTACCTGCCAATTTTTAGACACGTAGACTTCGCTCTTGGACTTATTAATCACTGCCCCGGTCGCCGTGCAGTACTTCTCAAGGATATTACTAATCCGAGGTACCGACGATGTGTTGGTGCAAATGAGTGACACATCGTCCATATATGCTGTTGTTTTGACCTGGACCCCGTTGGATCCAGGCAGCTGGAAACCAGTTATATTGGTATCCCTACGAATTGCCTGCAGGAGGGGTTCAATGCACACGACATATAGCAGTGGGGATAGTGGGCAACCCTGTCTGACCCCTGACTGGATAGATATTTTACCAGTCAGGTGCCTGTTCACCAAGACTCGGGTACTAATGTTTGTATATATGGTTTTAACCCACTCCCTAAGTCCAGGAGCGAATTTCATCTGGTCCATCACTTTGTACATATATTCATGGCTTACCCTATCGAACGCCTTCTCCTGGTCAAGGTTGAACAGGCAGAGGGGATGGTTCCGTTCTCTAGAATAAGCCAAAATGTCCCTTGTTAACATTAAAATATCCGTGATGGACCTCCCTGGGACGCCACAAGCCTGGTCGGGGCCAATGACCAAAGGGAGGTGTACTTGTAGCCGGAGCATCAGAGCTTTGGCTAGTATCTTGTAATCCACGCAAAGGAGGCTGATTGGGCGCCAATTCCGTAGATCTTTAACTTCCCCTTTCTTATGAAGGAGAGTAATTACACTCTCCCGCATAGAAGGGCCCAACCGCTTCTCCCTGTAGACCGCTCTGTAGACCTCCGCTAAATGGACTTTTAGCGTGTCCCAAAAAAGATGGTAATACTCACCCGGGATGCCATCTGGACCTGGCGTCTTACCGGTGTTCATGGTCTTAACCGCCTGGGTGAGCTCCTCCAGCGTGAGTTCTGGGTCCTTCTCCTCCTCCTCGTCGTCCCGCACTGAGTCAGGCTCCAACTGGCTCAGGAACCACTCTATCAGGGTGTCATCTGTAGCTTTGATGTTATACAGGTCCCTATAGAAGTTCTCTACCACTTTTTTCACTCCCTCACTATCCTCTACTATCCTCCCCCTGCTGTCGAGCATGGAGGACATCAAGTGCCGCTTCTCCCTCGTTTTCTGGAAGAAGAAGCGAGTACACTTTTCGTCTTCCTCCATTTTTTGCACTTTTGCATTGTGCATGACCTTTCGTTGTTCCTCCCTACAAAGCACTGAAAGATCTAGCTTGGTCTGGGCTATCTCGTCGCTTACAGGGAACCCCCGAAGCTGAAGCAGGCTCAGATGCTGGAGGGCAGCATTCAGGTATTTATATTTGGCTCTCCTTTCTTTTGCTTTCCTCTTGCCTGCTGCTATGAAATAACCCTTAGGGCATAGGGACATGTTCCACCACACTTGTCTGGTTAGCTGCATGCTCCCAGGAAACAACCTGCTGCTGTCTACATCATCACCACATGTGAATAAAAGAAAGAAAGACAGCAAGAAAGAAAGAGAGAAAGAAAGAGAGAAAGAGAGAAAGAAAGAGAGGAAGAAAGAAAGAGAGAAAGAAAAAAAAAGAAGTAAAACGGCGGGAAAACTTGCATCAACACTGGCACTCTCCCTCCAGCAGGGGTAGACAAAATGCTCACAGGAGAGATCCAGATCTGACTTTGACCAACGTTAGAGAAAGGTGTGCACCGTTCCCGGAGGTACTGCAATACCGGGCCGATGCGTGGAGTGGACGGAGCAAGCCCCTGTTCCATCTCCCGATTCCAAAAATCAATTTAATATATGGTCCCCTGATAGGGGACGTATCAGATATTAAACTGATAAGAACAGATACTACACTTGATCTTAGCCAAAAGGCCGAGAAGCGATGGCGACTTGGCCCTTGCCCGGGGCCCCCCAGCCCGGACGGCACAGGGGGATTCAAAGGTGGGTGCAAAATTCCAAGCACAAGCAGACCCCCAAAAAACGGGCTGCTGCTTCCAGAGGGGAAATGTGCAATTTAAGCAGGAGAAAACAAAACAAAGCAAAAACACACACATAACACCAAAAACAAAACATAAACTGGCGGAGTGCGTCTTACAAATAGTCATGCCAAGCTGCTATGCTGTGCAAGGTGCCTTGGGTAACTACAACTGTGCCTCGCTGGCTGGCTGGCTTGCTAAGAAGGTCCTGGCATAGGGACATGTTCCACCACACTTGTCTGGTTAGCTGCATGCTCCCAGGAAACAACCTGCTGCTGTCTACATCATCACCACATGTGAATAAAAGAAAGAAAGACAGCAAGAAAGAAAGAGAGAAAGAAAGAGAGAAAGAGAGAAAGAAAGAAAGAGAGAAAGAAAAAAAAGAAGTAAAACGGCGGGAAAACTTGCATCAACACTGGCACTCTCCCTCCAGCAGGGGTAGACAAAATGCTCACAGGAGAGATCCAGATCTGACTTTGACCAACGTTAGAGAAAGGTGTGCACCGTTCCCGGAGGTACTGCAATACCGGGCCGATGCGTGGAGTGGACGGAGCAAGCCCCTGTTCCATCTCCCGATTCCAAAAATCAATTTAATATATGGTCCCCTGATAGGGGACGTATCAGATATTAAACTGATAAGAACAGATACTACACTTGATCTTAGCCAAAAGGCCGAGAAGCGATGGCGACTTGGCCCTTGCCCGGGGCACCCCAGCCCGGACGGCACAGGGGGATTCAAAGGTGGGTGCAAAATTCCAAGCACAAGCAGACCCCCAAAAAACGGGCTGCTGCTTCCAGAGGGGAAATGTGCAATTTAAGCAGGAGAAAACAAAACAAAGCAAAAACACACACATAACACCAAAAACAAAACATAAACTGGCGGAGTGCGTCTTACAAATAGTCATGCCAAGCTGCTATGCTGTGCAAGGTGCCTTGGGTAACTACAACTGTGCCTCGCTGGCTGGCTGGCTTGCTAAGAAGGTCCTGGCATAGGGACATGTTCCACCACACTTGTCTGGTTAGCTGCATGCTCCCAGGAAACAACCTGCTGCTGTCTACATCATCACCACATGTGAATAAAAGAAAGAAAGATAGCAAGAAAGAAAGAGAGAAAGAAAGAGAGAAAGAGAGAAAGAAAGAGAGAAAGAAGTAAAACGGCGGGAAAACTTGCATCAACACTGGCACTCTCCCTCCAGCAGGGGTAGACAAAATGCTCACAGGAGAGATCCAGATCTGACTTTGACCAACGTTAGAGAAAGGTGTGCACCGTTCCCGGAGGTACTGCAATACCGGGCCGATGCGTGGAGTGGACGGAGCAAGCCCCTGTTCCATCTCCCGATTCCAAAAATCAATTTAATATATGGTCCCCTGATAGGGGACGTATCAGATATTAAACTGATAAGAACAGATACTACACTTGATCTTAGCCAAAAGGCCGAGAAGCGATGGCGACTTGGCCCTTGCCCGGGGCCCCCCAGCCCGGACGGCACAGGGGGATTCAAAGGTGGGTGCAAAATTCCAAGCACAAGCAGACCCCAAAAAACGGGCTGCTGCTTCCAGAGGGGAAATGTGCAATTTAAGCAGGAGAAAACAAAACAAAGCAAAAACACACACATAACACCAAAAACAAAACATAAACTGGCGGAGTGCGTCTTACAAATAGTCATGCCAAGCTGCTATGCTGTGCAAGGTGCCTTGGGTAACTACAACTGTGCCTCGCTGGCTGGCTGGCTTGCTAAGAAGGTCCTGGCATAGGGACATGTTCCACCACACTTGTCTGGTTAGCTGCATGCTCCCAGGAAACAACCTGCTGCTGTCTACATCATCACCACATGTGAATAAAAGAAAGGAAGACAGCAAGAAAGAAAGAGAGAAAGAAAGAGAGAAAGAGAGAAAGAAAGAGAGGAAGAAAGAAAGAGAGAAAGAAAAAAAAAGAAGTAAAACGGCGGGAAAACTTGCATCAACACTGGCACTCTCCCTCCAGCAGGGGTAGACAAAATGCTCACAGGAGAGATCCAGATCTGACTTTGACCAACGTTAGAGAAAGGTGTGCACCGTTCCCGGAGGTACTGCAATACCGGGCCGATGCGTGGAGTGGACGGAGCAAGCCCCTGTTCCATCTCCCGATTCCAAAAATCAATTTAATATATGGTCCCCTGATAGGGGACGTATCAGATATTAAACTGATAAGAACAGATACTACACTTGATCTTAGCCAAAAGGCCGAGAAGCGATGGCGACTTGGCCCTTGCCCGGGGCCCCCCAGCCCGGACGGCACAGGGGGATTCAAAAGGTGGGTGCAAAATTCCAAGCACAAGCAGACCCCCAAAAAACGGGCTGCTGCTTCCAGAGGGGAAATGTGCACTTTAAGCAGGAGAAAACAAAACAAAGCAAAAACACACCCATAACACCAAAAACAAAACATAAACTGGCGGAGTGCGTCTTACAAATAGTCATGCCAAGCTGCTATGCTGTGCAAGGTGCCTTGGGTAACTACAACTGTGCCTCGCTGGCTGGCTGGCTTGCTAAGAAGGTCCTGGCATAGGGACATGTTCCACCACACTTGTCTGGTTAGCTGCATGCTCCCAGGAAACAACCTGCTGCTGTCTACATCATCACCACATGTGAATAAAAGAAAGAAAGACAGCAAGAAAGAAAGACAGAAAGAAAGAGAGAAAGAGAGAAAGAAAGGAGAGAAAGAAAGAAAGAGAGAAAGAAAAAAAAAGAAGTAAAACGGCGGGAAAACTTGCATCAACACTGGCACTCTCCCTCCAGCAGGGGTAGACAAAATGCTCACAGGAGAGATCCAGATCTGACTTTGACCAACGTTAGAGAAAGGTGTGCACCGTTCCCGGAGGTACTGCAATACCGGGCCGATGCGTGGAGTGGACGGAGCAAGCCCCTGTTCCATCTCCCGATTCCAAAAATCAATTTAATATATGGTCCCCTGATAGGGGACGTATCAGATATTAATACTCTTTTATTGAGATTTTACATTTTTTACATTTACACCCATTCGTTTTTTCATTCATTTTACATTTCTTTTAAAGATGACATTCATGCATACAGACATACATTTTGTTTTAAAAGCATTAAAATACATTTAAAAACACCAAGACAATTGTGCTTTGTACATGGTTAAAACAGACACAGATTAAAATCAACATGAAAAAAACCTGTGCTGTTTTAAAAGTGACTGGAAAAAAAGAACCATCTATAAAAAACCAGTGCTTGTGAGGGCCGGGGAGTGCTCTCTAAAAAAGTGAACATAAACCTAGATCTAAAACAGGGACAGGGGAAAAGGGACAGTGTATAAACAGTGAGTTAAAATTCTAAAATTTTAAAACACTTAATCTTTAGTAAAATACTCTTTTATTGAGATTTTACATTTTTTTACATTTACACCCATTCGTTTTTTCATTCATTTTACATTTCTTTTAAAGATGACATTCATGCATACAGACATACATTTTGTTTTAAAGCATTTAAAATACATTAAAAAACACCAAGACAATTGTGCTTTGTACATGGTTAAAACAGACACAGATTAAAATCAACATGAAAAAAACCTGTGCTGTTTTAAAAGTGACTGGAAAAAAAGAACCATCTATAAAAAACCAGTGCTTGTGAGGGCCGGGGAGTGCTCTCTAAAAAAGTGAACATAAACCTAGATCTAAAACAGGGACAGGGGAAAAGGGACAGTGTATAAACAGTGAGTTAAAATTCTAAAATTTTAAAACACTTAAAATGTAACTTTTAATAGTTTACATTAAAAATCTTAAAGATACATAAAACGAAACAAAACAAAATCAAATAAAACATTCAAATTAAATCAAAGGTCCATAAAACTGAAACAAAAAGACTACATAAAACCAGGGCACCGTTGAAAAACGGTCATGCCAGCTAAAAAGGGCGGAATGCTGGCATGACAAAATAAATAAAAGGCTTAGCGGTGCCCTGTAGTCCCGCTCCTAGGAGCTAGCGGTTCCAGTTTTTTCCTTTATTCCATCTTCACGTCCTGAAGTCCGGCGATCCTCCACTCCGCGCAGGCCTTGTCCTTCCCGAGGGTCCGGATGTCCAGAATTACAAAGTCCTTGATAAGAGTTTGTGCCCTTCTGGTCGTGGTGATAGTGTCTAGCTCCTGCTTGTGATAGACACAGACGTTACGGCCTTCCCACAGGATCTGCTTGACAACATTGATGACACGCCAAACGCACTTAGCTGTGCTGGTAGTGATTCCTCCCGCAGGCCCATAGAGCACAGTCTCAGCGGTCATCTTGGCCGTGTCAGCAAACCTGTTTAGGAAGACAGAGACAGAGAGCCAGACACTGCCAGCCACATCACACTCCCAGAAGATATGGGCTGGTGTTTCTCTCTTGCGGCACTTTGCATAGGGGCATGTTTCTACTTGGGCTAGTCCCCTCCTGAACATGAACGCTCGAGTGGGGAGTGCACTGTGGACGGTGTTCCATGCTATATCCTTCTGGACATTACTGAGGCAGCTGTGAGACACATTCTCCCAGATTTTTTGGCTTTGGGTGAGGGAGAAAGTAGCTACTTTTTCAATTTCCTGGGAACCGGCAAGATATTTAGTTACAGCCTTGTATTCCCAGGAGGCCAATTTTGCTTTATCTAAGCCCAATTTATATATAGTGTCCCTTAAGGTTCTATAATACAATGGGGGGTCCCAGGAGTACGGCACGGTGTTATCAATAGTGCAGAGGCCCAAGGCCCTGAGACAGGTGGCAAATTAGAAACGATTCATGTAACATACCTTCCTGTCCAGGGCCTGGATGTTCTTGATAGTTTGCGTGAGCCCCTGCACTCGGGTGAGCTGCACAACGTCCGGGACCCCCTTACCTCCCTTCTTGTCGGCTTTACTCAGGGTGGCTCGCTTTACCCTCTCCATCTTGCTGCCCCAGATAAAGCGGTGGATAATGCGGTCCACCACTTTTTTGGTGGTCCTGTCTGGGGGAAAGATTTTTCCTACATAAGAGAGGATGGGGAACAGTATAGACTTGGTTATTAATACTCTACCCGTCATTGTTAAGGATCTTGTGCTCCATCCGCCAATCTTTTTACGGACCTGGTTAATGGCCGCCGTCCAGCTCTGGGCCCCCGAGCTATTGTTCTCGAAAATGAGGCCCAGAATCTTGATTTTGTCCTTTTTGACAGGGTACATGTCCGACAGTTCCCTATCTACCTGCCAATTTTTAGACACGTAGACTTCGCTCTTGGACTTATTAATCACTGCCCCGGTCGCCGTGCAGTACTTCTCAAGGATATTACTAATCCGAGGTACCGACGATGTGTTGGTGCAAATGAGTGACACATCGTCCATATATGCTGTTGTTTTGACCTGGACCCCGTTGGATCCAGGCAGCTGGAAACCAGTTATATTGGTATCCCTACGAATTGCCTGCAGGAGGGGTTCAATGCACACGACATATAGCAGTGGGGATAGTGGGCAACCCTGTCTGACCCCTGACTGGATAGATATTTTACCAGTCAGGTGCCTGTTCACCAAGACTCGGGTACTAATGTTTGTATATATGGTTTTAACCCACTCCCTAAGTCCAGGAGCGAATTTCATCTGGTCCATCACTTTGTACATATATTCATGGCTTACCCTATCGAACGCCTTCTCCTGGTCAAGGTTGAACAGGCAGAGGGGATGGTTCCGTTCTCTAGAATAAGCCAAAATGTCCCTTGTTAACATTAAAATATCCGTGATGGACCTCCCTGGGACGCCACAAGCCTGGTCGGGGCCAATGACCAAAGGGAGGTGTACTTGTAGCCGGAGCATCAGAGCTTTGGCTAGTATCTTGTAATCCACGCAAAGGAGGCTGATTGGGCGCCAATTCCGTAGATCTTTAACTTCCCCTTTCTTATGAAGGAGAGTAATTACACTCTCCCGCATAGAAGGGCCCAACCGCTTCTCCCTGTAGACCGCTCTGTAGACCTCCGCTAAATGGACTTTTAGCGTGTCCCAAAAAAGATGGTAATACTCACCCGGGATGCCATCTGGACCTGGCGTCTTACCGGTGTTCATGGTCTTAACCGCCTGGGTGAGCTCCTCCAGCGTGAGTTCTGGGTCCTTCTCCTCCTCCTCGTCGTCCCGCACTGAGTCAGGCTCCAACTGGCTCAGGAACCACTCTATCAGGGTGTCATCTGTAGCTTTGATGTTATACAGGTCCCTATAGAAGTTCTCTACCACTTTTTTCACTCCCTCACTATCCTCTACTATCCTCCCCCTGCTGTCGAGCATGGAGGACATCAAGTGCCGCTTCTCCCTCGTTTTCTGGAAGAAGAAGCGAGTACACTTTTCGTCTTCCTCCATTTTTTGCACTTTTGCATTGTGCATGACCTTTCGTTGTTCCTCCCTACAAAGCACTGAAAGATCTAGCTTGGTCTGGGCTATCTCGTCGCTTACAGGGAACCCCCGAAGCTGAAGCAGGCTCAGATGCTGGAGGGCAGCATTCAGGTATTTATATTTGGCTCTCCTTTCTTTTGCTTTCCTCTTGCCTGCTGCTATGAAATAACCCTTAGGGCATAGGGACATGTTCCACCACACTTGTCTGGTTAGCTGCATGCTCCCAGGAAACAACCTGCTGCTGTCTACATCATCACCACATGTGAATAAAAGAAAGAAAGACAGCAAGAAAGAAAGAGAGAAAGAAAGAGAGAAAGAGAGAAAGAAAGAGAGGAAGAAAGAAAGAGAGAAAGAAAAAAAAAGAAGTAAAACGGCGGGAAAACTTGCATCAACACTGGCACTCTCCCTCCAGCAGGGGTAGACAAAATGCTCACAGGAGAGATCCAGATCTGACTTTGACCAACGTTAGAGAAAGGTGTGCACCGTTCCCGGAGGTACTGCAATACCGGGCCGATGCGTGGAGTGGACGGAGCAAGCCCCTGTTCCATCTCCCGATTCCAAAAATCAATTTAATATATGGTCCCCTGATAGGGGACGTATCAGATATTAAACTGATAAGAACAGATACTACACTTGATCTTAGCCAAAAGGCCGAGAAGCGATGGCGACTTGGCCCTTGCCCGGGGCCCCCCAGCCCGGACGGCACAGGGGGATTCAAAGGTGGGTGCAAAATTCCAAGCACAAGCAGACCCCCAAAAAACGGGCTGCTGCTTCCAGAGGGGAAATGTGCAATTTAAGCAGGAGAAAACAAAACAAAGCAAAAACACACACATAACACCAAAAACAAAACATAAACTGGCGGAGTGCGTCTTACAAATAGTCATGCCAAGCTGCTATGCTGTGCAAGGTGCCTTGGGTAACTACAACTGTGCCTCGCTGGCTGGCTGGCTTGCTAAGAAGGTCCTGGCATAGGGACATGTTCCACCACACTTGTCTGGTTAGCTGCATGCTCCCAGGAAACAACCTGCTGCTGTCTACATCATCACCACATGTGAATAAAAGAAAGAAAGACAGCAAGAAAGAAAGAGAGAAAGAAAGAGAGAAAGAGAGAAAGAAAGAAAGAGAGAAAGAAAAAAAAGAAGTAAAACGGCGGGAAAACTTGCATCAACACTGGCACTCTCCCTCCAGCAGGGGTAGACAAAATGCTCACAGGAGAGATCCAGATCTGACTTTGACCAACGTTAGAGAAAGGTGTGCACCGTTCCCGGAGGTACTGCAATACCGGGCCGATGCGTGGAGTGGACGGAGCAAGCCCCTGTTCCATCTCCCGATTCCAAAAATCAATTTAATATATGGTCCCCTGATAGGGGACGTATCAGATATTAAACTGATAAGAACAGATACTACACTTGATCTTAGCCAAAAGGCCGAGAAGCGATGGCGACTTGGCCCTTGCCCGGGGCCCCCCAGCCCGGACGGCACAGGGGGATTCAAAGGTGGGTGCAAAATTCCAAGCACAAGCAGACCCCCAAAAAACGGGCTGCTGCTTCCAGAGGGGAAATGTGCAATTTAAGCAGGAGAAAACAAAACAAAGCAAAAACACACACATAACACCAAAAACAAAACATAAACTGGCGGAGTGCGTCTTACAAATAGTCATGCCAAGCTGCTATGCTGTGCAAGGTGCCTTGGGTAACTACAACTGTGCCTCGCTGGCTGGCTGGCTTGCTAAGAAGGTCCTGGCATAGGGACATGTTCCACCACACTTGTCTGGTTAGCTGCATGCTCCCAGGAAACAACCTGCTGCTGTCTACATCATCACCACATGTGAATAAAAGAAAGAAAGACAGCAAGAAAGAAAGAGAGAAAGAAAGAGAGAAAGAGAGAAAGAAAGAGAGGAAGAAAGAAAGAGAGAAAGAAAAAAAAAGAAGTAAAACGGCGGGAAAACTTGCATCAACACTGGCACTCTCCCTCCAGCAGGGGTAGACAAAATGCTCACAGGAGAGATCCAGATCTGACTTTGACCAACGTTAGAGAAAGGTGTGCACCGTTCCCGGAGGTACTGCAATACCGGGCCGATGCGTGGAGTGGACGGAGCAAGCCCCTGTTCCATCTCCCGATTCCAAAAATCAATTTAATATATGGTCCCCTGATAGGGGACGTATCAGATATTAAACTGATAAGAACAGATACTACACTTGATCTTAGCCAAAAGGCCGAGAAGCGATGGCGACTTGGCCCTTGCCCGGGGCCCCCCAGCCCGGACGGCACAGGGGGATTCAAAGGTGGGTGCAAAATTCCAAGCACAAGCAGACCCCCAAAAAACGGGCTGCTGCTTCCAGAGGGGAAATGTGCAATTTAAGCAGGAGAAAACAAAACAAAGCAAAAACACACACATAACACCAAAAACAAGACATAAACTGGCGGAGTGCGTCTTACAAATAGTCATGCCAAGCTGCTATGCTGTGCAAGGTGCCTTGGGTAACTACAACTGTGCCTCGCTGGCTGGCTGGCTTGCTAAGAAGGTCCTGGCATAGGGACATGTTCCACCACACTTGTCTGGTTAGCTGCATGCTCCCAGGAAACAACCTGCTGCTGTCTACATCATCACCACATGTGAATAAAAGAAAGAAAGACAGCAAGAAAGAAAGACAGAAAGAAAGAGAGAAAGAGAGAAAGAAAGAGAGAAAGAAAGAAAGAGAGAAAGAAAAAAAAAAGAAGTAAAACGGCGGGAAAACTTGCATCAACACTGGCACTCTCCCTCCAGCAGGGGTAGACAAAATGCTCACAGGAGAGATCCAGATCTGACTTTGACCAACGTTAGAGAAAGGTGTGCACCGTTCCCGGAGGTACTGCAATACCGGGCCGATGCGTGGAGTGGACGGAGCAAGCCCCTGTTCCATCTCCCGATTCCAAAAATCAATTTAATATATGGTCCCCTGATAGGGGACGTATCAGATATTAAACTGATAAGAACAGATACTACACTTGATCTTAGCCAAAAGGCCGAGAAGCGATGGCGACTTGGCCCTTGCCCGGGGCCCCCCAGCCCGGACGGCACAGGGGGATTCAAAGGTGGGTGCAAAATTCCAAGCACAAGCAGACCCCCAAAAAACGGGCTGCTGCTTCCAGAGGGGAAATGTGCAATTTAAGCAGGAGAAAACAAAACAAAGCAAAAACACACCCATAACACCAAAAACAAAACATAAACTGGCGGAGTGCGTCTTACAAATAGTCATGCCAAGCTGCTATGCTGTGCAAGGTGCCTTGGGTAACTACAACTGTGCCTCGCTGGCTGGCTGGCTTGCTAAGAAGGTCCTGGCATAGGGACATGTTCCACCACACTTGTCTGGTTAGCTGCATGCTCCCAGGAAACAACCTGCTGCTGTCTACATCATCACCACATGTGAATAAAAGAAAGAAAGACAGCAAGAAAGAAAGAGAGAAAGAAAGAGAGAAAGAAAGAGAGAAAGAAAAAAAAAAGAAGTAAAACGGCGGGAAAACTTGCATCAACACTGGCACTCTCCCTCCAGCAGGGGTAGACAAAATGCTCACAGGAGAGATCCAGATCTGACTTTGACCAACGTTAGAGAAAGGTGTGCACCGTTCCCGGAGGTACTGCAATACCGGGCCGATGTGTGGAGTGGACGGAGCAAGCCCCTGTTCCATCTCCCGATTCCAAAAATCAATTTAATATATGGTCCCCTGATAGGGGACGTATCAGATATTAATACTCTTTTATTGAGATTTTACATTTTTTACATTTACACCCATTCGTTTTTTCATTCATTTTACATTTCTTTTAAAGATGACATTCATGCATACAGACATACATTTTGTTTTAAAAGCATTTAAAATACATTTAAAAACACCAAGACAATTGTGCTTTGTACATGGTTAAAACAGACACAGATTAAAATCAACATGAAAAAAACCTGTGCTGTTTTAAAAGTGACTGGAAAAAAAGAACCATCTATAAAAAACCAGTGCTTGTGAGGGCCGGGGAGTGCTCTCTAAAAAAGTGAACATAAACCTAGATCTAAAACAGGGACAGGGGAAAAGGGACAGTGTATAAACAGTGAGTTAAAATTCTAAAATTTTAAAACACTTAATCTTTAGTAAAATACTCTTTTATTGAGATTTTACATTTTTTTACATTTACACCCATTCGTTTTTTCATTCATTTTACATTTCTTTTAAAGATGACATTCATGCATACAGACATACATTTTGTTTTAAAAGCATTTAAAATACATTAAAAAACACCAAGACAATTGTGCTTTGTACATGGTTAAAACAGACACAGATTAAAATCAACATGAAAAAAACCTGTGCTGTTTTAAAAGTGACTGGAAAAAAAGAACCATCTATAAAAAACCAGTGCTTGTGAGGGCCGGGGAGTGCTCTCTAAAAAAGTGAACATAAAGCTAGATCTAAAACAGGGACAGGGGAAAAGGGACAGTGTATAAACAGTGAGTTAAAATTCTAAAATTTTAAAACACTTAAAATGTAACTTTTAATAGTTTACATTAAAAATCTTAAAGATACATAAAACGAAACAAAACAAAATCAAATAAAACATTCAAATTAAATCAAAGGTCCATAAAACTGAAACAAAAAGACTACATAAAACCAGGGCACCGTTGAAAAACGGTCATGCCAGCTAAAAAGGGCGGAATGCTGGCATGACAAAATAAATAAAAGGCTTAGCGGTGCCCCGTAGTCCCGCTCCTAGGAGCTAGCGGTTCCAGTTTTTTCCTTTATTCCATCTTCACGTCCTGAAGTCCGGCGATCCTCCACTCCGCGCAGGCCTTGTCCTTCCCGAGGGTCCGGATGTCCAGAATTACAAAGTCCTTGATAAGAGTTTGTGCCCTTCTGGTCGTGGTGATAGTGTCTAGCTCCTGCTTGTGATAGACACAGACGTTACGGCCTTCCCACAGGATCTGCTTGACAACATTGATGACACGCCAAACGCACTTAGCTGTGCTGGTATCGATTCCTCCCGCAGGCCCATAGAGCACAGTCTCAGCGGTCATCTTGGCCGTGTCAGCAAACCTGTTTAGGAAGACAGAGACAGAGAGCCAGACACTGCCAGCCACATCACACTCCCAGAAGATATGGGCTGGTGTTTCTCTCTTGCGGCACTTTGCATAGGGGCATGTTTCTACTTGGGCTAGTCCCCTCCTGAACATGAACGCTCGAGTGGGGAGTGCACTGTGGACGGTGTTCCATGCTATATCCTTCTGGACATTACTGAGGCAGCTGTGAGACACATTCTCCCAGATTTTTTGGCTTTGGGTGAGGGAGAAAGTAGCTACTTTTTCAATTTCCTGGGAACCGGCAAGATATTTAGTTACAGCCTTGTATTCCCAGGAGGCCAATTTTGCTTTATCTAAGCCCAATTTATATATAGTGTCCCTTAAGGTTCTATAATACAATGGGGGGTCCCAGGAGTACGGCACGGTGTTATCAATAGTGCAGAGGCCCAAGGCCCTGAGACAGGTGGCAAAATAGAAACGATTCATGTAACATACCTTCCTGTCCAGGGCCTGGATGTTCTTGATAGTTTGCGTGAGCCCCTGCACTCGGGTGAGCTGCACAACGTCCGGGACCCCCTTACCTCCCTTCTTGTCGGCTTTACTCAGGGTGGCTCGCTTTACCCTCTCCATCTTGCTGCCCCAGATAAAGCGGTGGATAATGCGGTCCACCACTTTTTTGGTGGTCCTGTCTGGGGGAAAGATTTTTCCTACATAAGAGAGGATGGGGAACAGTATAGACTTGGTTATTAATACTCTACCCGTCATTGTTAAGGATCTTGTGCTCCATCCGCCAATCTTTTTACGGACCTGGTTAATGGCCGCCGTCCAGCTCTGGGCCCCCGAGCTATTGTTCTCGAAAATGAGGCCCAGAATCTTGATTTTGTCCTTTTTGACAGGGTACATGTCCGACAGTTCCCTATCTACCTGCCAATTTTTAGACACGTAGACTTCGCTCTTGGACTTATTAATCACTGCCCCGGTCGCCGTGCAGTACTTCTCAAGGATATTACTAATCCGAGGGTACCGACGATGTGTTGGTGCAAATGAGTGACACATCGTCCATATATGCTGTTGTTTTGACCTGGACCCCGTTGGATCCAGGCAGCTGGAAACCAGTTATATTGGTATCCCTACGAATTGCCTGCAGGAGGGGTTCAATGCACACGACATATAGCAGTGGGGATAGTGGGCAACCCTGTCTGACCCCTGACTGGATAGATATTTTACCAGTCAGGTGCCTGTTCACCAAGACTCGGGTACTAATGTTTGTATATATGGTTTTAACCCACTCCCTAAGTCCAGGAGCGAATTTCATCTGGTCCATCACTTTGTACATATATTCATGGCTTACCCTATCGAACGCCTTCTCCTGGTCAAGGTTGAACAGGCAGAGGGGATGGTTCCGTTCTCTAGAATAAGCCAGAATGTCCCTTGTTAACATTAAAATATCCGTGATGGACCTCCCTGGGACGCCACAAGCCTGGTCGGGGCCAATGACCAAAGGGAGGTGTACTTGTAGCCGGAGCATCAGAGCTTTGGCTAGTATCTTGTAATCCACGCAAAGGAGGCTGATTGGGCGCCAATTCCGTAGATCTTTAACTTCCCCTTTCTTATGAAGGAGAGTAATTACACTCTCCCGCATAGAAGGGCCCAACCGCTTCTCCCTGTAGACCGCTCTGTAGACCTCCGCTAAATGGACTTTTAGCGTGTCCCAAAAAAGATGGTAATACTCACCCGGGATGCCATCTGGACCTGGCGTCTTACCGGTGTTCATGGTCTTAACCGCCTGGGTGAGCTCCTCCAGCGTGAGTTCTGGGTCCTTCTCCTCCTCCTCGTCGTCCCGCACTGAGTCAGGCTCCAACTGGCTCAGGAACCACTCTATCAGGGTGTCATCTGTAGCTTTGATGTTATACAGGTCCCTATAGAAGTTCTCTACCACTTTTTTCACTCCCTCACTATCCTCTACTATCCTCCCCCTGCTGTCGAGCATGGAGGACATCAAGTGCCGCTTCTCCCTCGTTTTCTGGAAGAAGAAGCGAGTACACTTTTCGTCTTCCTCCATTTTTTGCACTTTTGCATTGTGCATGACCTTTCGTTGTTCCTCCCTACAAAGCACTGAAAGATCTAGCTTGGTCTGGGCTATCTCGTCGCTTACAGGGAACCCCCGAAGCTGAAGCAGGCTCAGACGCTGGAGGGCAGCATTCAGGTGTTTATATTTGGCCCTCCTTTCTTTTGCTTTCCTCTTGCCTGCTGCTATGAAATAACCCTTAGATCTCATTTTGACCATCTCCCACCACTCTATAGGGGAGTTGAATAGGTCACGCAAAGTGGTCCACTCAACAAGCCTGCTCTTATAGGCTGCAGCTATGGAGGGGTCATCGAGTAAGGAGGTGTTTAATTTCCAAACCCCTGACCCCATCTGGGAGGTCTGAGGGACCTGCAATGTTACCTGCAGGAGCCTATGGTCAGAGAAGAAGACGGCCTGGGTGTCTACTGCCGTCTTCGTAAGGGAGCTGGTATGCAGGACGAGATCTATACGGGAGAAGGAGGTCCCAGATGAGCTCACCCAGGTAAAGGGAGGCACCAGGTCCTTACCTGCATCACACAGGGAGAAATCAAATATTACGGAGGACAAAACTACTAGAGCGGTCGTTGCGTGGCCTGCTCCGGTCTACGTCCCTCAGAGCACAATTGAAGTCACCTGACACGATGACGGGTACGTTCCCCAGCAGGAGTGGACGCAGCTGTGGAAAAAAATGAACTCTTTCGTTTTGGTTAGTGGGTGCGTAGACATTGACCAGTCTGAGGGGAGTGTTGTTGTATGTCACATCCACGCTCAGAATTCTACCAGGTTCTACCTCCCTGCTGCTGCGGGAGGTAATAAATGGGTTTTTAAACAGGATACCTACTCCGTCGGCTCTGGCTATGTTGGAGCCCGACCAGAAGGAGTCCCCCAGGGTCCAACTCTCCTTCAGGTCCCTATAATCAGGGCTCGACGAAATACCACACTCCTGCAGAAAGATGAGATCTGCTTTCAAGTTAGCTAGATAGTTTAGTACATCAAATCTTTTTTGTGTCTCCCTGATGCTCCTGACATTAACAGACACACATATCAGGGCCATCAGGGTAGCTAACAAGAAAAGGAGTCGCTGCGTCCACCCCATAGCGACTATGATTGGGAGGTCGGGACACTCTTCCTACTCTTAGCTCTACGCTTGCTTCGAGGGGGCTTGGGCTTATTTGCAACTCCCATCACCCCTGAGAAGGTACTCACTGCTGCCTCGTCCAAGAAGGCACCGTCTTTATATGCACAGTACGTGGAGTTGTTGGGGCTATTCAACTCCCCACAAGGTAAGTCTGGTGGAACTTGCTCAGGGCCCCTCGGAACGTGTGGGTCAGCTTTGTCCTGGGGGGGGGTTATGACAGACAGCATTCTTTGGCTGTTACCGTCTGTTGAATTGGAGCTGTTAGCAGACTTCTGGCTTACCGCGTCCAGGGGTATTCCCATGTCCTCCAGTGCTGTATCTAGGAGGACCTCTAGGGGGCCCCTGGTTTTGCCCATACAAGGGAGGGGGTCAAGGATGCTTTGAAGGGAGGCCCATCGCTTGAAGAGGGTCATTGCTACAGAGGTACTGCTGGTCAGGGAAGGTGTTGACCCCGACCTCTCCCTCGGTGCATTAGTGAACACCTCTTCTGCGAGGTGTGCTAGGGTTTGTGCCAACGACTGGGAAGGCTGGCTGGGGATGCCCTGGCTGGCTGCTACCTGCCCACTAGGCGGCAGTGTAGCCGTCCCACTCGCCTCCGTCTCTGCCTGCGAGGGCAAGACTGGGGACTTTGTGTGGACATTAGCTGGTTTTGGATCTATGGGGGCCACCTGCAACTTGCTGTCTTTGATCCTGATCTTCTTTCTTTTCCCCCCCTCGTCTCTACCCTTTCTTTTCCCCACCCTCTGCTGGTTCTTCACTCCCTTCCCCTC
The DNA here is from genome assembly GCF_902713425.1 of Acipenser ruthenus. Classification (NCBI taxonomy): domain Eukaryota; kingdom Metazoa; phylum Chordata; class Actinopteri; order Acipenseriformes; family Acipenseridae; genus Acipenser; species Acipenser ruthenus. Next base: position 10,698 of record NW_026708425.1, on the reverse strand, counting down.
CTTCTCACTCTCACTTTCACTGTCGCTTTTGCTTTCCTCCCCCACGGACTCAATCCTTATGGCGTCATAACGAGAGCCGAGGGGGAGTGCTGGCGCTGAGAGGGCCCTACTCAGGGGGGGGCCGCTGCTGGGTCCGGGCTCCCTCCCTGACTCGTGTTCTGCATCAGAGGAGCTACTGGAGGAGCTAGTGGAGTGGCTGTTGTACTCTCTCTCTGGGCTGGGGGAAGGGGTCCTCGTAAAACGGGACATGTCTCGGGGGCGGGGGGGTGAGGGGGTGCTGGTGATGATGGTGGTGCTGGAGTCTGGGTCTTGGATACTGTTGGTGGTGATGTGGACTGATCTTTGTTACTTGCTCCCTCTTCCTGCTCAGGCCTAGGCTTGTTCATGTTTGCCTTGCTGGCTCTGGCCATGTTGGCATAGGAAGAGGGGCAGTCCTTAAACAGGTGCCCCTTCTTTCCACACAAATTGCACTGCCTCTCTTCTCTGCAGTGGCTGGTCTCGTGGGGGGCGCCGCAGTTCCTGCACTTGACTACAGTACACGCGGCCGCCAGGTGTCCTAATTCCCCACATTTCCTGCAGAGTTTTGGCATCCCATTATAGAATACCAGCCCTCTGTTGGGCCCTAACACTATGGAGTTTGGAATGTGGCGGACGCCTCCAATGCCCGATGGATCAACATTAAGGCGTACCAGCCACTTTCTGGCTCCTGTCCAAACCCCATCTTCATCTGTAATTTTCCTCCCTTCTGATGACACCCTCCCATAGCGGTTAAGCCATGTTGTAATATCATAGTCGCTAACAGCCTCATTGAAAAATTGGACAGTAACAACTTTCATTTCTCTGTCTGTCAGTGCATCCACACAAAATTCTTTGTATGGAGCGAGATATTTATTCTCCCCCCAAAAGGACCACATTTCTTGTAACTTTTGGGGGTTCCTAAAACTGACCTCAAACACTTCCTTAAGCCCTGGCAATTTCACCAAACAATTCAAGTCAGAAGGGGAAAAACCCATACCCCTCTGAAGAATGGTCCGGCTGAACTCCAGTCTCGTCAGTCCTGGTTCCGTTTCATCTTGCTGGGTCCTTGTGAAGCGCACCGCATTGTGCCTCCTAGTCTCCTGGGTTGGCCGGAACGCCATCCTTCAGCTGGCTCCTCCGATTGGGGTGGGAGAAGCCTCTGGACGTCCGGGTTGTCTCTCTCTACGGAAAAGAAACAACGTAAGCAGCAAATCTGGGCAGTTGAAGGAACTATTACTTTAGTCCCTGAGGAGATGGTCGCCTCGCAAGAGGGACCCCCTCCCCAGGTGAACGGTGTCCTTCCCTGGCGGAGTAGGGGGCGCTGCTTGGCACCGAGACCACGTAGGAAGAATCGTGGCTGTGACGCCTCCTCGGGGTCCGGGGCCGCCCTCTGCTCCTCCCAGATGGCGCCCTCTGCTGGGCGCCTGCTGCTCTCTCGGTCTGGATCTCGATTACAATCAAGGGCTGGGGATGAGGTCGTCTAGGTCATCAAAGGGTCCTCAAAGGTCGTCTGGATGGTAGGTCCTCCTTCTCTCTAACTCCAGGAACGTCTGGAAAAGCCTGAAAAAGAAAAAAACTGGAACCGCCTGAAAAAGAAAAAACTGCTCTCAACAGTCAACAAAATCTTGAAAGACCCTCGGCCTGGATTGGGCAAGCCAAAACCAGACTGAGCATTAGTCTTCCAAAAAGTTGCCGAGCTGAAGAAAGCCAGTCAAAAATAAAAAAAAATTCTGTTCCTCCTCACCCGAACAAACCTCTCACAGACCCTCGGAGGGAGCGGGCAATGCCACTACCCTCTAAGCCTTAGTCTTAGAAAGATCTATTCGAACTGAAGAGAAACCAGAGTATATGGCTGGCTAAGAAGGACCTGGCATAGGGACATGTTCCACCACACTTGTCTGGTTAGCTGCATGCTCCCAGGAAACAACCTGCTGCTGTCTACATCATCACCACATGTGAATAAAAGAAAGAAAGACAGCAAGAAAGAAAGAGAGAAAGAAAGAGAGAAAGAGAGAAAGAAAGAGAGAAAGAAAGAAAGAGAGAAAGAAAAAAAAAAGAAGTAAAACGGCGGGAAAACTTGCATCAACACTGGCACTCTCCCTCCAGCAGGGGTAGACAAAATGCTCACAGGAGAGATCCAGATCTGACTTTGACCAACGTTAGAGAAAGGTGTGCACCGTTCCCGGAGGTACTGCAATACCGGGCCGATGCGTGGAGTGGACGGAGCAAGCCCCTGTTCCATCTCCCGATTCCAAAAATCAATTTAATATATGGTCCCCTGATAGGGGACGTATCAGATATTAAACTGATAAGAACAGATACTACACTTGATCTTAGCCAAAAGGCCGAGAAGCGATGGCGACTTGGCCCTTGCCCGGGGCCCCCCAGCCCGGACGGCACAGGGGGATTCAAAGGTGGGTGCAAAATTCCAAGCACAAGCAGACCCCCAAAAAACGGGCTGCTGCTTCCAGAGGGGAAATGTGCAATTTAAGCAGGAGAAAACAAAACAAAGCAAAAACACACACATAACACCAAAAACAAAACATAAACTGGCGGAGTGCGTCTTACAAATAGTCATGCCAAGCTGCTATGCTGTGCAAGGTGCCTTGGGTAACTACAACTGTGCCTCGCTGGCTGGCTGGCTTGCTAAGAAGGTCCTGGCATAGGGACATGTTCCACCACACTTGTCTGGTTAGCTGCATGCTCCCAGGAAACAACCTGCTGCTGTCTACATCATCACCACATGTGAATAAAAGAAAGAAAGACAGCAAGAAAGAAAGAGAGAAAGAAAGAGAGAAAGAAAAAAAAAAGAAGTAAAACGGCGGGAAAACTTGCATCAACACTGGCACTCTCCCTCCAGCAGGGGTAGACAAAATGCTCACAGGAGAGATCCAGATCTGACTTTGACCAACGTTAGAGAAAGGTGTGCACCGTTCCCGGAGGTACTGCAATACCGGGCCGATGCGTGGAGTGGACGGAGCAAGCCCCTGTTCCATCTCCCGATTCCAAAAATCAATTTAATATATGGTCCCCTGATAGGGGACGTATCAGATATTAAACTGATAAGAACAGATACTACACTTGATCTTAGCCAAAAGGCCGAGAAGCGATGGCGACTTGGCCCTTGCCCGGGGCCCCCCAGCCCGGACGGCACAGGTTGATTCAAAGGTGGGTGCAAAATTTCAAGCACAAGCAGACCCCCAAAAAACGGGCTGCTGCTTCCAGAGGGGAAATGTGCAATTTAAGCAGGAGGAAACAAAACAAAGCAAAAACACACACATAACACCAAAAACAAAACATAAACTGGCGGAGTGCGTCTTACAAATAGTCATGCCAAGCTGCAATGCTGTGCAAGGTGCCTTGGGTAACTACAACTGTGCCTCGCTGGCTGGCTGGCTTGCTAAGAAGGTCCTGGCATAGGGACATGTTCCACCACACTTGTCTGGTTAGCTGCATGCTCCCAGGAAACAACCTGCTGCTGTCTACATCATCACCACATGTGAATAAAAGAAAGAAAGACAGCAAGAAAGAGAGAAAGAAAGAGAGAAAGAGAGAAAGAAAGAGAGAAAGAAAGAAAGAGAGAAAGAAAAAAAAAAGAAGTAAAACGGCGGGAAAACTTGCATCAACACTGGCACTCTCCCTCCAGCAGGGGTAGACAAAATGCTCACAGGAGAGATCCAGATCTGACTTTGACCAACGTTAGAGAAAGGTGTGCACCGTTCCCGGAGGTACTGCAATACCGGGCCGATGCGTGGAGTGGACGGAGCAAGCCCCTGTTCCATCTCCCGATTCCAAAAATCAATTTAATATATGGTCCCCTGATAGGGACGTATCAGATATTAAACTGATAAGAACAGATACTACACTTGATCTTAGCCAAAAGGCCGAGAAGCGATGGCGACTTGGCCTTGCCCGGGGCCCCCAGCCCGGACGGCACAGGTTGATTCAAAGGTGGGTGCAAAATTCCAAGCACAAGCAGACCCCCAAAAAACGGGCTGCTGCTTCCAGAGGGGAAATGTGCAATTTAAGCAGGAGAAAACAAAACAAAGCAAAACACACACATAACACCAAAAACAAAACATAAACTGGCGGAGTGCGTCTTACAAATAGTCATGCCAAGCTGCTATGCTGTGCAAGGTGCCTTGGGTAACTACAACTGTGCCTCGCTGGCTGGCTGGCTTGCTAAGAAGGTCCTGGCATAGGGACATGTTCCACCACACTTGTCTGGTTAGCTGCATGCTCCCAGGAAACAACCTGCTGCTGTCTACATCATCACCACATGTGAATAAAAGAAAGAAAGACAGCAAGAAAGAAAGAGAGAAAGAAAGAGAGAAAGAGAGAAAGAAAGATGAGAAAGAAAGAAAGAGAGAAAGAAAAAAAAAGAAGTAAAACGGCGGGAAAACTTGCATCAACACTGGCACTCTCCCTCCAGCAGGGGTAGACAAAATGCTCACAGGAGAGATCCAGATCTGACTTTGACCAACGTTAGAGAAAGGTGTGCACCGTTCCCGGAGGTACTGCAATACCGGGCCGATGCGTGGAGTGGACGGAGCAAGCCCCTGTTCCATCTCCCGATTCCAAAAATCAATTTAATATATGGTCCCCTGATAGGGGACGTATCAGATATTAATACTCTTTTATTGAGATTTTACATTTTTTACATTTACACCCATTCGTTTTTTTCATTCATTTTACATTTCTTTTAAAGAAGACATTCATGCATACAGACATACATTTTGTTTTAAAAGCATTTAAAATACATTTAAAAACACCAAGACAATTGTGCTTTTGTACATGGTTAAAACAGACACAGATTAAAATCAACATGAAAAAAAACCTGTGCTGTTTTTAAAAGTGACTGGAAAAAAAGAACCATCTATAAAAACCAGTGCTTGTGAGGGGCCGGGGAGTGCTCTCTAAAAGGTTCAAAAGTGAACATAAAACTAGATCTAAAACAGGGACAGGGGAAAAGGACAGTGTATAAAACAGTGAGTTAAAATTCTAAAATTTTAAAACACTTAAAATGTAACTTTTAATAGTTTACATTAAAAATCTTAAAGATACATAAAACAAAACAAAACAAAAATCAAATAAAACATTCAAAATAAATCAATCAAAATCCATAAAACTGAAACAAAAAGACTACATAAAACCAGGGCACGTTGAAAAAACGGTCATGCCAGCTAAAAAGGGCGGAATGCTGGCATGACAAAATAAATAAAAGGCTTAGCGGTGCCCCGTACTCCCGCTCCTAGGAGCTAGCGGTTCCAGTTTTTTCCTTTATTCCATCTTCACGTCCTGAAGTCCGGCGATCCTCCACTCCGCGCAGGCCTTGTCCTTCCCGAGGGTCCGGATGTCCAGAATTACAAAGTCCTTGATAAGAGTTTGTGCCCTTCTGGTCGTGGTGATAGTGTCTAGCTCCTGCTTGTGATAGACACAGACGTTACGGCCTTCCCACAGGATCTGCTTGACAACATTGATGACACGCCAAACGCACTTAGCTGTGCTGGTAGTGATTCCTCCCGCAGGCCCATAGAGCACAGTCTCAGCGGTCATCTTGGCCGTGTCAGCAAACCTGTTTAGGAAGACAGAGACAGAGAGCCAGACACTGCCAGCCACATCACACTCCCAGAAGATATGGGCTGGTGTTTCTCTCTTGCGGCACTTTGCATAGGGGCATGTTTCTACTTGGGCTAGTCCCCTCCTGAACATGAACGCTCGAGTGGGGGAGTGCACTGTGGACGGTGTTCCTTGCTATATCCTTCTGGACATTACTGAGCAGCTGTGAGACACATTCTCCCAGATTTTTTGGCTTTGGGTGAGGGAGAAAGTAGCTACTTTTTCAATTTCCTGGTGAACCGGCAAGATATTTAGTTACAGCCTTGTATTCCCAGGAGGCCAATTTTGCTTTATCTAAGCCCAATTTATATATAGTGTCCCTTAAGGTTCTATAATACAATGGGGGGTCCCAGGAGTACGGCACGGTGTTATCAATAGTGCAGAGGCCCAAGGCCCTGAGACAGGTGGCAAAATAGAAACGATTCATGTAACATACCTTCCTGTCCAGGGCCTGGATGTTCTTGATAGTTTGCGTGAGCCCCTGCACTCGGGTGAGCTGCACAACGTCCGGGACCCCCTTACCTCCCTTCTTGTCGGCTTTACTCCAGGGTGGCTCGTTTTACCCTCTCCATCTTGCTGCCCCAGATAAAGCGGTGGATAATGCGGTCCACCACTTTTTTGGTGGTCCTGTCTGGGGGAAAGATTTTTCCTACATAAGAGAGGATGGGGAACAGTATAGACTTGGTTATTAATACTCTACCCGTCATTGTTAAGGATCTTGTGCTCCATCCGCCAATCTTTTTACGGACCTGGTTAATGGCCGCCGTCCAGCTCTGGGCCCCAGAGCTATTGTTCTCGAAAATGAGGCCCAGAATCTTGATTTTGTCCTTTTTGACAGGGTACATGTCCGACAGTTCCCTATCTACCTGCCAATTTTAGACACGTAGACTTCGCTCTTGGACTTATTATTCACTGCCCCGGTCGCCGTGCAGTACTTCCCAAGGATATTACTAATCGAGGTAACGACGATGTGTTGGTGCAAATGAGTGACACATCGTCCATATATGCTGTTGTTTTGACCTGGACCCCGTTGGATCCAGGCAGCTGGAAACCAGTTATATTGGTATCCCTACGAATTGCCTGCAGGAGGGGTTCAATGCACACGACATATAGCAGTGGGGATAGTGGGCAACCCTGTCTGACCCCTGACTGGATAGATATTTTACCAGTCAGGTGCCTGTTCACCAAGACTCGGGTACTAATGTTTGTATAGATGGTTTTAACCCACCCCCTAAGTCCAGGAGCGAATTTCATCTGGTCCATCACTTTGTACATATATTCATGGCTTACCCTGTCGAACGCCTTCTCCTGGTCAAGGTTGAACAGGCAGAGGGGATGGTTCCGTTCTCTAGAATAAGCCAGAATGGTCCCTTGTTAACATTAAAATATCCGTGATGGACCTCCCTGGGACGCCACAAGCCTGGTCGGGGCCAATGACCAAAGGGAGGTTGTACTTGTAGCCGGAGCATCAGAGCTTTGGCTAGTATCTTGTAATCCACGCAAAGGAGGCTGATTGGGCGCCAATTCCGTAGATCTTTAACTTCCCCTTTCTTATGAAGGAGAGTAAATTTACACTCTCCCGCATAGAAGGGCCCAACCGCTTCTCCCTGTAGACCGCTCTGTAGACCTCCGCTAAATGGACTTTTAGCGTGATGTCCCAAAAAAGATGGTAATACTCACCCGGGATGCCATCTGGACCTGGCGTCTTACCGGTGTTCATGGTCTTAACCGCCTGGGTGAGCTCCTCCAGCGGTGAGTTCCTGGGTCCTTCTCCTCCTCCTCCTCGTCCCGCACTGAGTCAGGCTCCAACTGGCTCAGGAACCACTCTATCAGGGTGTCATCTGTAGCTTTGATGTTATACAGGTCCCTATAGAAGTTCTCTACCACTTTTTTCACTCCCTCACTATCCTCTACTATCCTCCCCCTGCTGTCGAGCATGGAGGACATCAAGTGCCGCTTCTCCCTCGTTTTCTGGAAGAAGAAGCGAGTACACTTTTCGTCTCCTCCATTTTTTGCACTTTTGCATGTGCATGACCTTTCGTTGTTCCTCCCTACAAAGCACTGAAAGATCTAGCTTGGTCTGGGCTATCTCGTCGCTTACAGGGAACCCCGAAGCTGAAGCAGGCTCAGACGATGGAGGGCAGCATTCAGGTATTTATATTTGGCCCTCCTTTCTTTTGCTTTCTTTTGCTGCAAAAGGGCCGAGAAGCGATGGCGACTTGGCCCTTGCCCGGGGCCCCCCAGCCCGGACGGCACAGGGGGATTCAAAGGTGGGTGCAAAATTCCAAGCACAAGCAGACCCCCAAAAAACGGGCTGCTGCTTCCAGAGGGGAAATGTGCAATTTAAGCAGGAGAAAACAAAACAAAGCAAAAACACACACATACACCAAAAACAAAACATAAACTGGCGGAGTGCGTCTTACAAATAGTCATGCCAAGCTGCTATGCTGTGCAAGGTGCCTTGGGTAACTACAACTGTGCCTCGCTGGCTGGCTGGCTTTGCTAAGAGGTCCTGGCATAGGGACATGTCCACCACACTTGTCTGGTTAGCTGCATGCTCCCAGGAAAACAACCTGCTGCTGTCTACATCATCACCACATGTGAATAAAAGAAAGAAAGGACAGCAAGAAAGAAAGAGAGAAAGAAAGAGAGAGAAGAGAGAAAGAAAGAGAGAAGAAAGGAAAGAGAGAAGAAAAAAAAAAAGAAGTAAAACGGCGGGAAAAACTTGCATCAACACTGGCACTCTCCCTCCAGCAGGGGTAGACAAAATGCTCACAGGAGAGATCCAGATCTGACTTTGACCAACGTTAGAGAAAGGTGTGCACCATTCCCGGAGGTACTGCAATACCGGGCCGATGCGTGGAGTGGACGGAGCAAGCCCCTGTTCCATCTCCCGATTCCAAAAATCAATTTAATATATGGTCCCCTGATAGGGGACGTATCAGATATTAAACTGATAAGAACAGATTTTTTTTTTTTTTTTTATTTATTAATGGAAAAAAAATACACATACAAACACAACTCACAAAACACACTTAAACATCACAATACAAAAATAACTATAACCACTTTATATACAACAAACTCATGAACAGAACAACACATTACAATCCACTTATAAAAAAACACATTACATATCACATTACATCTCTCCATATATGCAACAAATACAAAAACATAATCACGCATACAATTCCATTTTTGAAACCTTTCTACAGGATAACATGTGCCCCTAACAATATGCCTATCCTACTTCTAATAAACAAGCAGCAAGATCTCATCCCACGCCAGTAGCCCACAGATCTCCACGTCTCCATTCCTCAAGCCTCCATCTTCTCTTCGCCTCTTGTCGGCCAAGTCGCAAAGCGTCCTTTAGGACATAGCTCTCCATCTGACTTAGTCCCATTTCAAGAACAGCCTGGGCAGGCAGGCTCACGCCCTTCACCACAAAACAGTTCCTTGCCTTCCAAATTGCATCACACAGACAGCGTATTAGGACCCACAGCATGCCCCACTGCACTTTGCTCAGTTTCTCTTGGTCTTTCTTCGGGCTCCCATACAGCACACGCTGCCTATGTATGGGCAGCTGTCCCCGGAACAAATCCAGGACGGAGCCTGCCTCACTCCACACCTTCCTCGCCTCCAGACATCCCCAGAGAACGTGACCGACCGTTTCTTCCTCTCCACACTTCTCTCTCGGGCATCTGGGTGACCTCCCCAGATTACATGCATGCATCACCGCTCGAACTGGCAATACATCGTGGGCTACCAACCAAGACAGATCTCGATGCTCGTTCATCAGGGCAGGATGGCTCGCATTCTGCCACACTTCTGGCGTCTCGTCTAACACAAGGCCATGAACCGGACACATATCCCCATTACCCTGCAGAAAGTTAAACAGAGATTTACCATTAGCCACAATTTCAGCCTTACATCCTTCCAGCCCCTTGGACATCACAAATCTTTTAAATAACGCATAATGATAGGGCAGATCAAAGGCTGTTGGCACAGACAAAGGCACGGACATCAACTTTAACTTCCTCAAATAGGAACTAATATAGAATCTCACAAAGCAGGCCCCTTTTGACACACCATTCAGACACATAGCAAAATGCAATGCACAAAACTTTGACATTAAAAACGTCTGGACATCTGGCAACCCTTTCCCCCCCTTTAATTTATCCTTCCCCACCACACTCCTCCTCACTCTCTCCCATTTCCCCTGCCAAAAAAAACGAAACACAGCTCTGTTTAGCAGCGTTACCACATTCCTAGATGGTGGGAACACGACCGCCACATACAACAACAGTGGCAATATTACCCCCTTTACCACCATCACCCTCCCCTCCATCGTAAGCCTCCTCAGCCTCCAAAACCCTAGCTTTTTATTGACCCTACTTCCCACCTCCTCCCAGTTCTTACCCCCTGATCCATTAGCATCAAATTTCACCCCCAGAATCTTAATGCAGTCTTCCTTAACTTTTAATTTTATACTACCCCTCCCGTCCCATTTCCCGTAGAACATTGCCTCCGATTTCTCCTGGTTCAGTTTAGACCCAGACGCACGACAAAAAACATCAGCTTTCTCCAAAGTCCTCTGAATGGACAACTCATCCCGACAGAGGACATTGACATCATCCATATACAAGACACATTTAACCTCCTGCCCCCCACTCCCAGGAATAGTTAACCCTTTATACACTGGGTCCCTTCTCAAAGCTTGTGCCAGCGGCTCCATACAACAGATAAACAGGAGCGGAGATAACGGACAGCCCTGACGGACGCCACATCCCACACTAACTGGATTTGACAGACACCCATTTACCAATACCCTGCTATACACACCCTTATATAACAGGCCCACCCAGTCTAAAAACCTCTTTGCAAACCCCATTTTTCGCAGAACACCAAACATGAACTGATGCGAGACCCGATCATACGCCTTTTCAAGATCTAAATTTAGTACACATAATCGAATTCCCCTGTCTCTCGCATAACAGATGACATCTCTCATCAATACCAGGCTGTCCGTGATCTTCCTACCTGGAACGGCACAAGTTT
>NW_026708424.1:40000-57562 GCF_902713425.1 Acipenser ruthenus | reverse complement strand
CTGGATCGCATCGATATCAGGGTCTAGCGCTGTATATTATAAAGACATTTCAGAGGGCTGGATCGCATCGATATCAGGGTCTAGCGCTGTATATTATAAAGACATTTCAGAGGGCTGGATCGCATCGATATCAGGGTCTAGCGCTGTATATTATAAAGACATTTCAGAGGGCTGGATCGCATCGATATCAGGGTCTAGCGCTGTATATTATAAAGACATTTCAGAGGGCTGGATCGCATCGATATCAGGGTCTAGCGCTGTATATTATAAAGACATTTCAGAGGGCTGGATCGCATCGATATCAGGGTCTAGCGCTGTATATTATAGGGTCTCAGCATCTGTTTTATTTTCCTGTTAGATCTGAGTCAATCACACATTGTCTGGGAAGCGGCAGCCAATAAAAAAATCGTACGCATGCAGTACCTCGATCTCGCCACTAGAGAGCGCGATTAGTCCGGCCGGGCGGCGGGGGGTCAGCATTTTCAATGGAGAATTTTATTTTTTGGAATGTTAGCAAACAAACAAACAAACAAACAAACAAACAAACAAACATATAAATAAATAAATAAATGACGTGTTGTTAATTATGGCAGTATTTTTGTTCTCACGCGGCAGGAACACGCTTTCGTATCTTTTAACTCATCGGATAACAAAAACGAACACGCTTTTCTAGTATTGCAGGGTGCGAGAGAATAACCCACGAAACAAAGCAGATACACAAATGCATCGTTTATAACCTTAATTACCAGTGTATTAATAGCTTATAAACCTTACTGAGTGTTTTTTAATAGTTTATAAACCGTATTTAGTGTTTTTTATAGTTTATAAACCTTGCTTAGTGTTTATTAATAGTTTATAAACCTTATTTAGTGTTTTTTATAGTTTATAAACCTTGCTTAGTGTTTATTAATAGTTTATAAACCTTACTTAGTGTTTATTAATAGTTTATAAACCTTATTTAGTGTTTTTAATAGTTTATAAACCTTATTTAGTGTTTTTTATAGTTTATAAACCTTGCTTAGTGTTTATTTTAGTCTTATTATTTTCAATAACCGTGCAGCAGTTGTTTTTCATAATGTTGTAATGTGTATTAACTCTGAAAATCACAGGCAGGCGTTCGCTCCCGCCCCGTGTCTCTGTCACGATCTCTGCAGCCGTTTCAAACCCGAACCACGCAGCCTAGATCCCAGACGGCCGCTCCTGGTCCTCCAGCGCCCCAACCCGCCGTGTTTCTGCACCTAACCCGTCATCATGCAAACCTCGTGAATGCAACCTGCTCATCAATACTGAGCAGCTTCCTGTTTGCAATTAAATCAGGAGCGGTCCACGCTGAGAGCTGAGAGCTGCAGGCTGTGCTGCTTTTTGTTTGAACATTTTTTTTACCTAAGTGAATAAATTAGGCTTTAAGATTTACAAAGACTAGGGTGTGTGAACTATGCATCAGCTGCAAAGTCACTTACAATTACGTCTCACCCCGAAAGACGGAGCACGAGGAGGTTAAGTGACTTGCTCAGGGTCACACAATGAGTCAGTGGCTGAGGTGGGATTTGAACCGGAGACCTCCTGGTTACAAGCCCTTTTCTTTAACCACTGGACCACACAGCCTCCTACAATGCTTCCCTATGCTTTACCAGACCTCTCTGTGCTTTACAATGCTTCCCTATGCTTTACCAGACCTCTCTGTGCTTTACAATGCTTCCCTATGCTTTACCAGACCTCTCTGTGTTTTACAAGGCTTCCCTATGCTTTACCAGACCTCTCTGTGCTTTACAATGCTTCCCTATGCTTTACCAGACCTCTCTGTGCTTTACAATGCTTCCCTATGCTTTACCAGACCTCTCTGTGCTTTACAATGCTTCCCTATGCTTTACCAGACCTCTCTGTGCTTTACAATGCTTCCCTATGCTTTACCAGACCTCTCTGTGCTTTACAATGCTTCCCTCTGCTTTACCAGACCTCTATGTGATTTACAATGCTTCCCAATGCTCTGTGCTTTACAATGCTTCCCTATGCTTTACCAGACATCTCTGTACTTTACAATGCTTCCCTATGCTTTACCAGACCTCTCTGTGCTTTACAATGTTTCCCTATGCTTTACCAGACCTCTCTGTGCTTTACAATGCTTCCCTATGCTTTACCAGACCTCTCTGTGCTTTACAATGCTTCCCTATGCTTTACCAGACCTCTCTGTGCTTTACAATGCTTCCCTATGCTTTCCCAGTCCTCTCTGTGCTTTACAATGCTTCCCTATGCTTTACCACCATTGAAGCAAATTACTTTGAAAATATATCAACTTCCTTAATATTTTTCTTTTATACTTTTCAAACTTATCATCCACAATTATTAAACATTCAATATTGCAGAATTTAGAATTACTAAATGTAATAAATTCAACGACAAACAACCAAAAGTCTTTCTCAATGTCTTTAATCAAAACATTAGTCATTGAATTCACACTGAAGACGCTGAGAAAGACTTCTAGTCGTTAGTCATTGAATTCACACTGAAGACACTGAGAAAGACTTCTAGTCGTTAGTCATTGAATTCACTCTGAAGACACTGAGAAAGACTTCTAGTCGTTAGTCATTGAATTCACACTGAAGACACTGAGAAAGACTTCTAGTCGTTAGTCATTGAATTCACACTGAAGACCCTGAGAAAGACTTCTAGTCGTTAGTCATTGAATTCACTCTGAAGACACAGAGAAAGACTTCTAGTCGTTAGTCACTGAATTCACACTGAAGACCCTGAGAAAGACTTCTAGTCGTTAGTCATTGAATTCACTCTGAAGACACAGAGAAAGACTTCTAGTCGTTAGTCACTGAATTCACACTGAAGACCCTGAGAAAGACTTCTAGTCGTTAGTCATTGAATTCACACTGAAGACACAGAGAAAGACTTCTAGTCGTGAGTCATTTAATTCACACTGAAGACGCTGAGAAAGACTTCTAGTCGTGAGTCATTGAATTCACACTGAAGACCCTGAGAAAGACTTCTAGTCGTTAGTCATTGAATTCACTCTGAAGACACAGAGAAAGACTTCTAGTCGTTAGTCACTGAATTCACACTGAAGACCCTGAGAAAGACTTCTAGTCGTTAGTCATTGAATTCACACTGAAGACACAGAGAAAGACTTCTAGTCGTGAGTCATTTAATTCACACTGAAGACGCTGAGAAAGACTTCTAGTCGTGAGTCATTGAATTCACACTGAAGACCCTGAGAAAGACTTCTAGTCGTTAGTCATTGAATTCACACTGAAGACCCTGAGAAAGACTTCTAGTCGTGAGTCATTGAATTCACACTGAAGACACTGAGAAAGACTTCTAGTCGTTAGTCATTGAATTCACACTGAAGACACTGAGAAAGACTTCTAGTCGTGAGTCATTGAATTCACAGTGAAGTTTCAGAGAAGAAAATTTTATTAAATTGTTCCGAATTCTTGAAAGAAATCCAATATGGCTGCCGAACCGTGACCTACGACCCCTGTTCTCGCTCCGGCTCAAAGTCCGACAGGCCTCTACCATCGTGGAAAGTTTTGTGAGTTTTCGTGAGTTTTCACTGTTAATTTTAGAGCAATTTGAATAAAGGGAGGTACGAAAACACAAGCCATGGTCTTGGACACCTAATAATTAACTTTAATTGCATTCCAGTGAGTCTTACCAGGTTATAAATAAAGACCTTTATTATCAGAGGAGTTTATTTACAATAGTGACCTCACTGTGATCCACCCAGAATCCCATTCCAATCCCATTCACAACATCGCCTGAAACGATCAGAAGTCACTCTTACAAACCTTGCCTTAGTATTGTAACACAGGAATTTATTTCTCAGTTTCTAAGGGTTAGTTCGCCTTGTTATAGCTGCACAGTTATTGAAAATAATGAGACTAAAAAAAAAACACAGGTAAGAACATAAGAACGTTTCCAAACGAGAGGAGGCCATAAAACACAGAGAGGTCTGGTGAAGCACAGGGAAGCATTGTAAAGCACAGAGAGGTATGGTAAAGCATAGGGAAGCATTGTAAAGCACAGAGAGGTCTGGTAAAGCATTGGGAAGCATTGTAAAGCACAGAGAGGTCTGGTAAAGCACAGGGAAGCATTGTAAAGCACAGAGAGGTCTGGTAAAGCATAGGGACGCATTGTAAAGCACAGAGAGGTCTGGTAAAGCATAGGGAAGCATTGTAAAGCACAGAGAGGTCTGGTAAAGCATAGGGAAGCATTGTAAAGCACAGAGAGGTCTGGTAAAGCATAGGGAAGCATTGTAAAGCACAGAGAGGTCTGGTAAAGCATAGGGAAGCATTGTAAATCACAGAGAGGTCTGGTAAAGCATAGGGAAGCATTGTAAAGCACAGAGAGGTCTGGTAAAGCATAGGGAAGCATTGTAATATATAATATTTTTCTTTCATACTTTTCAAACTTTTCATCCACAATTATTAAACATTCAATATTGCAGAATTTAGAATTACTAAATGTAATAAATTCAACGACAAACAACCAAAAGTCTTTCTCAATGTCTTTAATCAAAACATTAGTCATTGAATTCACACTGAAGACGCTGAGAAAGACTTCTAGTCGTTAGTCATTGAATTCACTCTGAAGACACTGAGAAAGACTTCTAGTCGTTAGTCATTGAATTCACACTGAAGACACTGAGAAAGACTTCTAGTCGTTAGTCATTGAATTCACACTGAAGACCCTGAGAAAGACTTCTAGTCGTTAGTCATTGAATTCACTCTGAAGACACAGAGAAAGACTTCTAGTCGTTAGTCACTGAATTCACACTGAAGACCCTGAGAAAGACTTCTAGTCGTTAGTCATTGAATTCACTCTGAAGACACAGAGAAAGACTTCTAGTCGTTAGTCACTGAATTCACACTGAAGACCCTGAGAAAGACTTCTAGTCGTTAGTCATTGAATTCACACTGAAGACACAGAGAAAGACTTCTAGTCGTGAGTCATTTAATTCACACTGAAGACGCTGAGAAAGACTTCTAGTCGTGAGTCATTGAATTCACACTGAAGACCCTGAGAAAGACTTCTAGTCGTTAGTCACTGAATTCACACTGAAGACCCTGAGAAAGACTTCTAGTCGTTAGTCATTGAATTCACACTGAAGACACAGAGAAAGACTTCTAGTCGTGAGTCATTTAATTCACACTGAAGACGCTGAGAAAGACTTCTAGTCGTGAGTCATTGAATTCACACTGAAGACCCTGAGAAAGACTTCTAGTCGTTAGTCATTGAATTCACACTGAAGACCCTGAGAAAGACTTCTAGTCGTTAGTCATTGAATTCACACTGAAGACACTGAGAAAGACTTCTAGTCGTTAGTCATTGAATTCACACTGAAGACACTGAGAAAGACTTCTAGTCGTGAGTCATTGAATTCACAGTGAAGTTTCAGAGAAGAAAATTTTATTAAATTGTTCCGAATTCTTGAAAGAAATCCAATATGGCTGCCGAACCGTGACCTACGACCCCTGTTCTCGCTCCGGCTCAAAGTCCGACAGGCCTCTACCATCGTGGAAAGTTTTGTGAGTTTTCGTGAGTTTTCACTGTTAATTTTAGAGCAATTTGAATAAAGGGAGGTACGAAAACACAAGCCATGGTCTTGGACACCTAATAATTAACTTTAATTGCATTCCAGTGAGTCTTACCAGGTTATAAATAAAGACCTTTATTATCAGAGGAGTTTATTTACAATAGTGACCTCACTGTGATCCACCCAGAATCCCATTCCAATCCCATTCACAACATCGCCTGAAACGATCAGAAGTCACTCTTACAAACCTTGCCTTAGTATTGTAACACAGGAATTTATTTCTCAGTTTCTAAGGGTTAGTTCGCCTTGTTATAGCTGCACAGTTATTGAAAATAATGAGACTAAAAAAAAAACACAGGTAAGAACATAAGAACGTTTCCAAACGAGAGGAGGCCATAAAACACAGAGAGGTCTGGTGAAGCACAGGGAAGCATTGTAAAGCACAGAGAGGTATGGTAAAGCATAGGGAAGCATTGTAAAGCACAGAGAGGTCTGGTAAAGCATTGGGAAGCATTGTAAAGCACAGAGAGGTCTGGTAAAGCACAGGGAAGCATTGTAAAGCACAGAGAGGTCTGGTAAAGCATAGGGACGCATTGTAAAGCACAGAGAGGTCTGGTAAAGCATAGGGAAGCATTGTAAAGCACAGAGAGGTCTGGTAAAGCATAGGGAAGCATTGTAAAGCACAGAGAGGTCTGGTAAAGCATAGGGAAGCATTGTAAAGCACATAGAGGTGTGGTAAAGCATAGGGAAGCATTGTAAAGCACAGAGAGGTCTGGTAAAGCATAGGGAAGCATTGTAAATCACAGAGAGGTCTGGTAAAGCATAGGGAAGCATTGTAAAGCACAGAGAGGTCTGGTAAAGCATAGGGAAGCATTGTAAAGCACAGAGAGGTCTGGTAAAGCATAGGGAAGCATTGTAATATATAATATTTTTCTTTCATACTTTTCAAACTTTTCATCCACAATTATTAAACATTCAATATTGCAGAATTTAGAATTACTAAATGTAATAAATTCAACGACAAACAAACAAAAGTCTTTCTCAATGTCTTTAATCAAAACATTAGTCATTGAATTCACACTGAAGACGCTGAGAAAGACTTCTAGTCGTTAGTCATTGAATTCACTCTGAAGACACTGAGAAAGACTTCTAGTCGTTAGTCATTGAATTCACACTGAAGACACTGAGAAAGACTTCTAGTCGTTAGTCATTGAATTCACACTGAAGACCCTGAGAAAGACTTCTAGTCGTTAGTCATTGAATTCACTCTGAAGACACAGAGAAAGACTTCTAGTCGTTAGTCACTGAATTCACACTGAAGACCCTGAGAAAGACTTCTAGTCGTTAGTCATTGAATTCACTCTGAAGACACAGAGAAAGACTTCTAGTCGTTAGTCACTGAATTCACACTGAAGACCCTGAGAAAGACTTCTAGTCGTTAGTCATTGAATTCACACTGAAGACACAGAGAAAGACTTCTAGTCGTGAGTCATTTAATTCACACTGAAGACGCTGAGAAAGACTTCTAGTCGTGAGTCATTGAATTCACACTGAAGACCCTGAGAAAGACTTCTAGTCGTTAGTCATTGAATTCACTCTGAAGACACAGAGAAAGACTTCTAGTCGTTAGTCACTGAATTCACACTGAAGACCCTGAGAAAGACTTCTAGTCGTTAGTCATTGAATTCACACTGAAGACACAGAGAAAGACTTCTAGTCGTGAGTCATTTAATTCACACTGAAGACGCTGAGAAAGACTTCTAGTCGTGAGTCATTGAATTCACACTGAAGACCCTGAGAAAGACTTCTAGTCGTTAGTCATTGAATTCACACTGAAGACCCTGAGAAAGACTTCTAGTCGTTAGTCATTGAATTCACACTGAAGACACTGAGAAAGACTTCTAGTCGTTAGTCATTGAATTCACACTGAAGACACTGAGAAAGACTTCTAGTCGTGAGTCATTGAATTCACAGTGAAGTTTCAGAGAAGAAAATTTTATTAAATTGTTCCGAATTCTTGAAAGAAATCCAATATGGCTGCCGAACCGTGACCTACGACCCCTGTTCTCGCTCCGGCTCAAAGTCCGACAGGCCTCTACCATCGTGGAAAGTTTTGTGAGTTTTCGTGAGTTTTCACTGTTAATTTTAGAGCAATTTGAATAAAGGGAGGTACGAAAACACAAGCCATGGTCTTGGACACCTAATAATTAACTTTAATTGCATTCCAGTGAGTCTTACCAGGTTATAAATAAAGACCTTTATTATCAGAGGAGTTTATTTACAATAGTGACCTCACTGTGATCCACCCAGAATCCCATTCCAATCCCATTCACAACATCGCCTGAAACGATCAGAAGTCACTCTTACAAACCTTGCCTTAGTATTGTAACACAGGAATTTATTTCTCAGTTTCTAAGGGTTAGTTCGCCTTGTTATAGCTGCACAGTTATTGAAAATAATGAGACTAAAAAAAAAACACAGGTAAGAACATAAGAACGTTTCCAAACGAGAGGAGGCCATAAAACACAGAGAGGTCTGGTGAAGCACAGGGAAGCATTGTAAAGCACAGAGAGGTATGGTAAAGCATAGGGAAGCATTGTAAAGCACAGAGAGGTCTGGTAAAGCATTGGGAAGCATTGTAAAGCACAGAGAGGTCTGGTAAAGCACAGGGAAGCATTGTAAAGCACAGAGAGGTCTGGTAAAGCATAGGGACGCATTGTAAAGCACAGAGAGGTCTGGTAAAGCATAGGGAAGCATTGTAAAGCACAGAGAGGTGTGGTAAAGCATAGGGAAGCATTGTAAAGCACAGAGAGGTCTGGTAAAGCATAGGGAAGCATTGTAAATCACAGAGAGGTCTGGTAAAGCATAGGGAAGCATTGTAAAGCACAGAGAGGTCTGGTAAAGCATAGGGAAGCATTGTAAATCACAGAGAGGTCTGGTAAAGCATAGGGAAGCATTGTAAAGCACAGAGAGGTCTGGTAAAGCATAGGGAAGCATTGTAAAGCACAGAGAGGTCTGGTAAAGCATAGGGAAGCATTGTAAAGCACAGAGAGGTCTGGTAAAGCATAGGGAAGCATTGTAAAGCACAGAGAGGTCTGGTAAAGCACAGGGACGCATTGTAGGAGGCTGTGTGGTCCAGTGGTTAAAGAAAAGGGCTTGTAACCAGGAGGTCTCCGGTTCAAATCCCACCTCAGCCACTGACTCACTGTGTGACCCTGAGCAAGTCACTTAACCTCCTCGTGCTCCGTCTTTCGGGGGGGGGGGGGACGTAATTGTTAGTGACTTTGCAGCTGATGCATAGTTCACACACCCTAGTCTTTGTAAATCTTAAAGCCTTATTTATTCACTTAGGTAAAAAAAATGTTCAAACAAAAAGCAGCACAGCCTGCAGCTCTCAGCTCTCAGCGTGGACCGCTCCTGATTTAATTGCAAACAGGAAGCTGCTCAGTATTGATGAGCAGGTTGCATTCACGAGGTTTGCATGATGACGGGTTAGGTGCAGAAACACGGCGGGTTGGGGCGCTGGAGGACCAGGAGCGGCCGTCTGGAATCTAGGCTGCGTGGTTCGGGTTTGAAACGGCTGCAGAGATCGTGACAGAGACACGGGGCGGGAGCGAACGCCTGCCTGTGATTTTCAGAGTTAATACACATTACAACATTATGAAAAACAACTGCTGCACGGTTATTGAAAATAATAAGACTAAAATAAACACTAAGCAAGGTTTATAAACTATAAAAAAACACTAAGTAAGGTTTATAAAGTATAAAAACACTAAGTAACGTTTATAAACTATACAAAACACTAAGTAAGGTTATAAACTATTAATAAACACTTAGCAAGGTTTATAAAGTATTAATAAACAATAAGTAAGGTTTATAAACTATTAAAAAACACTAAGTAAGGTTTATAAGCTATTAAAAAACACTAAGTAAGGTTTATAAACTATTAATAAACACTAAATAAGGTTTATAAGCTATTAATAAACACTAAGTAAGGTTTATAAACTATTAATAAACACTTAGCAAGGTTTATAAAGTATTGGTAATGGGAAAAAATTCCCTGCCGCTTCCCAGACAATGTGTGATTAACAGGAAAATATAACAGATGCTGAGAGTGATGCGATCCAGCCCTCTGAAATGTCTTTATAATATACAGCACTAGACCCTGATATCGATGCGATCCAGCCCTCTGAAATGTCTTTATAATATACAGCGCTAGACCCTGATATCGATGCGATCCAGCCCTCTGAAATGTCTTTATAATATACAGCGCTAGACCCTGATATCGATGCGATCCAGCCCTCTGAAATGTCTTTATAATATACAGCGCTAGACCCTGATATCGATGCGATCCAGCCCTCTGAAATGTCTTTATAATATACAGCGCTAGACCCTGATATCGATGCGATCCAGCCCTCTGAAATGTCTTTATAATATACAGCGCTAGACCCTGATATCGATGCGATCCAGCCCTCTGAAATGTCTTCATAATATACAGCGCTAGACCCTGATATCGATGCGATCCAGCCCTCTGAAATGTCTTTATAATATACAGCGCTAGACCCTGATATCGATGCGATCCAGCCCTCTGAAATGTCTTTATAATATACAGCGCTAGACCCTGATATCGATGCGATCCAGCCCTCTGAAATGTCTTTATAATATACAGCGCTAGACCCTGATATCGATGCGATCCAGCCCTCTGAAATGTCTTTATAATATACAGCGCTAGACCCTGATATCGATGCGATCCAGCCCTCTGAAATGTCTTTATAATATACAGCGCTAGACCCTGATATCGATGCGATCCAGCCCTCTGTAATGTCTTTATAATATACAGCGCTAGACCCTGATATCGATGCGATCCAGCCCTCTGAAATGTCTTTATAATATACAGCGCTACATCCTGATATCGATGCGATCCAGCCCTCTGAAATGTCTTGATAATATACAGAGCTAGACCCTGATATCGATGCGATCCAGCCCTCTGAAATGTCTTTATAATATACAGCGCTAGACCCTGATATCGATGCGATCCAGCCCTCTGAAATGTCTTTATAATATACAGCGCTAGACCCTGATATCGATGCGATCCAGCCCTCTGAAATGTCTTTATAATATACAGCGCTAGACCCTGATATCGATGCGATCCAGCCCTCTGAAATGTCTTTATAATATACAGCGCTAGACCCTGATATCGATGCGATCCAGCCCTCTGAAATGTCTTTATAATATACAGCGCTAGACCCTGATATTGATGCGAGCCAGCCCTCTGAAATGTCTTTATAATATACAGCGCTAGACCCTGATATTGATGCGATCCAGCCCTCTGAAATGTCTTTATAATATACAGCGCTAGACCCTGATATCGATGCGATCCAGCCCTCTGTAATGTCTTTATAATATACAGCGCTAGACCCTGATATCGATGCGATCCAGCCCTCTGAAATGTCTTTATAATATACAGCACTAGACCCTGATATCGATGCGATCCAGCCCTCTGAAATGTCTTTATAATATACAGCGCTAGACCCTGATATCGATGCGATCCAGCCCTCTGAAATGTCTTTATAATATACAGCGCTAGACCCTGATATCGATGCGATCCAGCCCTCTGAAATGTCTTTATAATATACAGCGCTAGACCCTGATATTGATACGATCCAGCCCTCTGAAATGTCTTTATAATATACAGCGCTAGACCCTGATATTGATGCGATCCAGCCCTCTGAAATGTCTTTATAATATACAGCGCTAGACCCTGATATTGATGCGATCCAGCCCTCTGAAATGTCTTTATAATATACAGCGCTAGACCCTGATATTAAAATAAACACTAAGCAAGGTTATAAATAGGGATCTATCTAAATAACGATTTCGTGGAAATTGTGAAATTGAGGGGTCACCGCGAAATTCACCTCTTAGGGGCCAATGAATACAAACAAGTACAGAGAGGAAAATAAGAAACCTCGTTTAAATGAACTGCAGCACGACGCGAGAGACGCAAACTACGAGTCTTGATCTGTAGACGGAGCTTTGTGATTCATTCGCAGTCCCGTGTGCATTGAAACAAACACACACACAAACACACAAACACACAAACACACACACAAACACACACACAAACACACAAACTAACAAACTAACAAACAAACACACAAACACACAAACTAACAAACACACAAACTAACAAACACACAAACACACAAACACACAAACGTCCTCAAATAACATTTACAACAGTAATGGGGGTCAACTTGTATAAGGAAACACACACACACACAGACACACACGCACACACACACACACACACATACAGACACACACACAGACACACAGACACACACACACACACACACACACAGACACAGAGAGAGAGACACACACACACATAGACACAGAGAGAGAGAGAGACACACACACACATAGACACACAGAGAGAGAGACACACACACACACACAGACACATACTTCAAAATGTTGTTCTACAGGTTCAATTGATGTTATTCCAGTTTATCAAGTTCACACAGAATGGTTTATAAGACAAAGGGAAAGCTAGGAGGTTCATTCTTTCTCTGATCTGAGAGCCGCAGAGAGAGAGAGGGAGAGAGAGGAAGATGAAGATGAAGATGAAGATGAAGATGGGTTCTGCAACACTGACGCTGCTCGCTATCGTCTTCAGCTCAGCATGGACGGCTTCTGCAGGTACTGTGTTCCCCTCACGATGTGTGTGTAAATTTAAAAGAGTCTCCCTGGCACTGAAAGAAATCCAACAACTAACGTTTCCACTAGAAGTCTTTCTCAGGGTCTTCAGTGTGAATTCAATGACTAACGACTAGAAGTCTTTCTCAGCGTCTTCAGTGTGAATTCAATGACTAACGACTAGAAGTCTCTCTCAGGGTCTTCAGTGTGAATTCAATGACTAACGACTAGAAGTCTTTCTCAGTGTCTTCAGTGTGAATTCAATGACTAACGACTAGAAGTCTTTCTCAGTGTCTTCAGTGTGAATTCAATGACTAACGACTAGAAGTCTTTCTCAGTGTCTTCAGTGTGATTTCAATGACTAACGACTAGAAGTCTTTCTCAGTGTCTTCAGTGTGAATTCAATGACTAACGACTAGAAGTCTTTCTCAGGGTCTTCAGTGTGAATTCAATGACTAACGACTAGAAGTCTTTCTCAGGGTCTTCAGTGTGAATTCAGTGACTAACGACTAGAAGTCTTTCTCAGTGTCTTCAGTGTGATTTCAATGACTAACGACTAGAAGTCTTTCTCAGGGTCTTCAGTGTGAATTCAATGACTGACGACTAGAAGTCTTTCTCAGTGTCTTCAGTGTGAATTCAATGACTAACGACTAGAAGTCTTTCTCAGTGTCTTCAGTGTGATTTCAATGACTAACGACTAGAAGTCTTTCTCAGGGTCTTCAGTGTGAATTCAATGACTAACGACTAGAAGTCTTTCTCAGTGTCTTCAGTGTGAATTCAATGACTAACGACTAGAAGTCTTTCTCAGGGTCTTCAGTGTGAATTCAATGACTAACGACTAGAAGTCTTTCTCAGGGTCTTCAGTGTGAATTCAATGACTAACAACTAGAAGTCTTTCTCAGGGTCTTCAGTGTGAATTCAATGACTAACGACTAGAAGTCTTTCTCAGTGTCTTCAGTGTGAATTCAATGACTAACGACTAGAAGTCTTTCTCAGTGTCTTCAGTGTGAATTCAATGACTAACGACTAGAAGTCTTTCACAGCGTCTTCAGTGTGAATTCAATGACTAACGACTAGAAGTCTTTCTCAGTGTCTTCAGTGTGAATTCAATGACTAACGACTAGAAGTCTTTCTCAGGGTCTTCAGTGTGAATTCAATGACTAACGACTAGAAGTCTTTCTCAGGGTCTTCAGTGTGAATTCAGTGACTAACGACTAGAAGTCTTTCTCAGTGTCTTCAGTGTGAATTCAATGACTAACGACTAGAAGTCTTTCTCAGGGTCTTCAGTGTGAATTCAATGACTAACGACTAGAAGTCTTTCTCAGTGTCTTCAGTGTGAATTCAATGACTAACGACTAGAAGTCTCTCTCGGGGTCTTCAGTGTGAATTCAATGACTATTATTATTATTATTATTATTATTATTATTATTATTATTATTATTATTATTATTATTATTATTATTATTATTGTTATTGTTATTATTATTATTATTATTATTTATTTCTTAGCAGACGCCCTTATCCAGGGCGACTTACAATCGTAAGCAAATACATTTCAAGTGTTACAATACAAGTAATACAATAAGAGCAAGAAATACAATAACTTTTGTTCAAGTGTGACAAACCACAATTCAATAATACAGCAGATAATAGTGATAGTGACATCAGGATATGATTAAATAGTGATAGTTACATCAGGATATGATTAAATAGTGATAGTTACATCAGGATATGATTAAATAGTGATAGTTACATCAGGATGTGATTAAATACAAAGTACTACAGGTTAAACACTTGGCAGATTACAGTATTCTGAAGTACAGGATTAAATGCAGTAAAATAGGGGGCAGATAAGAGCAAAATAAAGCACATTTACATGAAGGGTGATAGTGTCCCAGGATACAAACAGAGGAGTTCTACAGGTGCTGTTTGAAGAGGTGAGTCTTAAGGAGGCGCCGGAAGGTGGTCAGGGACTGGGCAGTCCTGACATCTCTAGGAAGGTCAAAATCAAGCTGGGGGCTGACGTGCCCCCCTAGCTTGATTTTAAGATTCCATGAACCTGGCTGACATTGAAACACAGGGAAAACACACAGGGTTTTTGTCAGACAGCTTCAATGAAGCAAGGAACACTCTGACTTCCAGCAGGCGGGGGGTATCTCACAGACGGAGGTGGGACGTGAACCCGGGGCCTCCCGCACTGAGGCATAGCGCCCGTACCTCTGTCGCCTGCCAGCCCTGACCCTTAACCCCCTGGGCATGCCACCCCCACCCTGCCCGACACATGGGGCGTGATTCGCAACAAAATGCCAACGTGGTCAAATTTGTGTGATGCGTTCTCCAGTCATTACCCAGTCCGTGACGCTGCGCTAAACTAGAGTGTGTCATTAAAAAAAAAGACTAACGGGTTTTAGAACCAGTTTTAATTGCTTTAATTATGGCTTGTACATAGGGCTCGAAATACCTTCTTAACCAGAAGCAATTAACTGTGAAAACAAAACTGGGATCATCTGTCCTGAGGCCAACGCTGCACTTTGACTTATGAAAAGCTAATTACTGGGTGTAAATGGGTGTATTTCGGGCCATGTGCCAAAAAACTACAAGGTCAAGGAAGCTTTACTGTCCCTCTCTGTGCTTTACAATGCTTCCCTATGCTTTACCAGACCTCTCTGTGCTTTACAATGCTTCCCTATGCTTTACCAGACCTCTCTGTGCTTTACAATGCTTCCCTATGCTTTACCAGACCTCTCTGTGCTTTACAATGCTTCCCTATGCTTTACCAGACCTCTCTGTGCTTTACAATGCTTCCCTATGCTTTACCATACCTCTCTGTGCTTTACAATGCTTCCCTATGCTTTACCACACCTCTCTGTGCTTTACAATGCTTCCCTATGCTTTACCAGACCTCTCTGTGCTTTACAATGCTTCCCTATTCTTTAGAAGACCTCTCTGTGCTTTACAATGCTTCCCTATGCTTTACCACACCTCTCTGTGCTTTACAATGCTTCCCTATGCTTTACCAGACCTCTCTGTGCTTTACAATGCTTCCCTATGCTTTACCAGACCTCTCTGTGCTTTACAATGCTTCCCTATGCTTTACCAGACCTCTCTGTGCTTTACAATGCTTCCCTATGCTTTACCAGACCTCTCTGTGCTTTACAATGCTTCCCTATGCTTTACCAGACCTCTCTGTGCTTTACAATGCTTCCCTATGCTTTACCAGACCTCTCTGTGTTTTACAATGCTTCCCTATGCTTTACCAGACCTCTCTGTGCTTTACAATGCTTCCCTATGCTTTACCACACCTCTCTGTGCTTTACAATGCTTCTCTATGCTTTACCAGACCTCTCTGTGCTTTACAATGCTTCCCTATGCTTTACCTGACCTCTCTGTGCTTTACAATGCTTCCCTATGCTTTACCAGACCTCTCTGTGCTTTACAATGCTGCCCTATGCTTTACCACACCTCTCTGTGCTTTAGTGAGTACTGGTCTGTACTGGTGTGTGATGGTGAGTACTGTTCTGTACTGGTGTGTGTTAGTGAGTACTGGTCTGTACTGGTGTGTGATGGTGAGTACTGGTCTGTACTGGTCTGTGATGGTGAGTACTGGTCTGTACTGGTGTGTGTTAGTGAGTACTGGTCTGTACTGGTGTGTGTTAGTGAGTACTGGTCTGTACTGGTGTGTGTTAGTGAGTACTGGTCTGTACTGGTGTGTGATGGTGAGTACTGGTCTGTACTGGTGTGTGTTAGTGAGTACTGGTCTGTACTGGTGTGTGATGGTGAGTACTGGTCTGTGATGGTGAGTACTGGTCTGTACTGGTGTGTGATAGTGAGTACCGGTCTCTACTGGTCTGTGATGGTGAGTACTGGTCTGTACTGGTCTGTGATAGTGAGTACTGGTCTGTACTGGTGTGTGATGGTGAGTACTGGTCTGCACTGGTGTGTGATAGTGAGTACTGGTCTGCACTGGTGTGTGATGGTGAGTACTGGTCTGTACTGGTCTGTGATGGTGAGTACTGGTCTGCACTGGTGTGTGATGGTGAGTACTGGTCTGCACTGGTGTGTGATGGTGAGTACTGGTCTGTACTGGTGTGTGATGGTGAGTACTGGTCTGTACTGGTCTGCACTGGTGTGTGATGGTGAGTACTGGTCTGCACTGGTGTGTGATGGTGAGTACTGGTCAGTACTGGTCTGTGATGGTGAGTACTGGTCTGCACTGGTGTGTGATGGTGAGTACTGGTCTGCACTGGTGTGTGATGGTGAGTACTGGTCTGCACTGGTGTGTGATGGTGAGTACTGGTCTGTACTGTTGTGTGTTAGTGAGTACTGGTCTGTACTGGTGTGTGATGGTGAGTACTGGTCTGTACTGGTGTGTGATGGTGAGTACTGGTCTGCACTGGTGTGTGATGGTGAGTACTGGTCTGCACTGGTGTGTGATGGTGAGTACTGGTCTGTACTGTTGTGTGTTAGTGAGTACTGGTCTGCACTGGTGTTGATTTCATTTCCATTGCTCTGTCATGTTGTGTAATTTACTAGAGAGCTTTCATGAGCGAAATTTCAGATTTGTTTATTTTCTTTCTATTTTTTCAGGTTATAAGGTGCCTCCTCCAGTCCTGACCAAGCCTCCTCCAGTCCTGACCAAGCCTCCTCCAGTCCTGACCAAGCCTCCTCCAGTCCTGACCAAGCCTCCTCCAGTCCTGACCAAGCCTCCTCCATCCCTGACCAAGCCTCCTCCAGTCCTGACCAAGCCTCCTCCAGTCCTGACCAAGCCTCCTCCATCCCTGACCAAGCCTCCTCCAGTCCTGACCAAGCCTCCTCCAGTCCTGACCAAGCCTCCTCCAGTCCTGACCAAGCCTCCTCCAGTCCTGACCAAGCCTCCTCCATCCCTGACCAAGCCTCCTCCATCCCTGACCAAGCCTCCTCCATCCCTGACCAAGCCTCCTCCAGTCCTGACCAAGCCTCCTCCAGTCCTGACCAAGCCTCCTCCAGTCCTGACCAAGCCTCCTCCATCCCTGACCAAGCCTCCTCCAGTCCTGACCAAGCCTCCTCCAGTCCTGACCAAGCCTCCTCCATCCCTGACCAAGCCTCCTCCAGTCCTGACCAAGCCTCCTCCAGTCCTGACCAAGCCTCCTCCATCCCTGACCAAGCCTCCTCCAGTCCTGACCAAGCCTCCTCCAGTCCTGACCAAGCCTCCTCCATCCCTGACCAAGCCTCCTCCATCCCTGACCAAGCCTCCTCCAGTCCTGACCAAGCCTCCTCCAGTCCTGACCAAGCCTCCTCCAGTCCTGACCAAGCCTCCTCCATCCCTGACCAAGCCTCCT
>NW_026708424.1:25000-35000 GCF_902713425.1 Acipenser ruthenus | reverse complement strand
CAGAAACACAGAGCCCCCTTCTGACAGAAACACAGAGCCCCCTTCCGACAGAAACACAGAGCCCCCTTCTGACAGAAACACAGAGCCCCCTTCTGACAGAAACACAGAGCCCCCTTCTGACAGAAACACAGAGCCCCCTTCTGACAAAAACACAGAGCCCCCTTCTGACAGAAACACAGAGCCCCCTTCTGACAGAAACACAGAGCCCCCTTCCGACAGAAACACAGAGCCCCCTTCCGACAGAAACACAGAGCCCCCTTCCGACAGAAACACAGAGCCCCCTTCCGACAGAAACACAGAGCCCCCTTCCGACAGAAACACAGAGCCCCCTTCCGACAGAAACACAGAGCCCCCTTCCGACAGAAACACAGAGCCCCCTTCTGACAGAAACACAGAGCCCCCTTCTGACAGAAACACAGAGCCCCCTTCCGACAGAAACACAGAGCCCCCTTCCGACAGAAACACAGAGCCCCCTTCTGACAGAAACACAGAGCCCCCTTCCGACAGAAACACAGAGCCCCCTTCCGACAGAAACACAGAGCCCCCTTCTGACAGAAACACAGAGCCCCCTTCCGACAGAAACACAGAGCCCCCTTCCGACAGAAACACAGAGCCCCCTTCTGACAGAAACACAGAGCCCCCTTCCGACAGAAACACAGAGCCCCCTTCTGACAGAAACACAGAGCCCCCTTCTGACAGAAACACAGAGCCCCCTTCCGACAGAAACACAGAGCCCCCTTCTGACAGAAACACAGAGCCCCCTTCCGACAGAAACACAGAGCCCCCTTCTGACAGAAACACAGAGCCCCCTTCCGACAGAAACACAGAGCCCCCTTCTGACAGAAACACAGAGCCCCCTTCTGACAGAAACACAGAGCCCCCTTCTGACAGAAACACAGAGCCCCCTTCTGACAGAAACACAGAGCCCCCTTCTGATAGAAACACAGAGCCCCCTTCTGACAGAAACACAGAGCCCCCTTCCGACAGAAACACAGAGCCCCCTTCCGACAGAAACACAGAGCCCTCTTCCGACAGAAACACAGAGCCCCCTTCTGACAGAAACACAGAGCCCCCTTCTGACAAAAACACAGAGCCCCCTTCTGACAGAAACACAGAGCCCCCTTCTGACAGAAACACAGAGCCCCCTTCTGACAGAAACACAGAGCCCCCTTCTGACAGAAACACAGAGCCCCCTTCTGACAGAAACACAGAGCCCCCTTCCGACAGAAACACAGAGCCCCCTTCTGACAGAAACACAGAGCCCCCTTCTGACAGAAACACAGAGCCCCCTTCTGACAGAAACACAGAGCCCCCTTCCGACAGAAACACAGAGACCCCTTCTGACAGAAACACAGAGCCCCCTTCCGACAGAAACACAGAGCCCCCTTCCGACAGAAACACAGAGCCCCCTTCTGACAAAAACACAGAGCCCCCTTCTGATAGAAACACAGAGCCCCCTTCCGACAGAAACACAGAGCCCCCTTCTGACAGAAACACAGAGCCCCCTTCTGACAAAAACACAGAGCCCCCTTCTGATAGAAACACAGAGCCCCCTTCTGACAGAAACACAGAGCCCCCTTCTGACAGAAACACAGAGCCCCCTTCTGACAGAAACACAGAGCCCCCTTCTGACAGAAACACAGAGCCCCCTTCTGACAAAAACACAGAGCCCCCTTCTGATAGAAACACAGAGCCCCCTTCCGACAGAAACACAGAGCCCCCTTCTGACAGAAACACAGAGCCCCCTTCTGACAAAAACACAGAGCCCCCTTCTGATAGAAACACAGAGCCCCCTTCTGACAGAAACACAGAGCCCCCTTCTGACAGAAACACAGAGCCCCCTTCTGACAGAAACACAGAGCCCCCTTCTGACAGAAACACAGAGCCCCCTTCCGACAGAAACACAGAGCCCCCTTCTGACAGAAACACAGAGCCCCCTTCTGACAGAAACACAGAGCCCCCTTCTGACAAAAACACAGAGCCCCCTTCTGATAGAAACACAGAGCCCCCTTCTGACAGAAACACAGAGCCCCCTTCTGACAGAAACACAGAGCCCCCTTCCGACAGAAACACAGAGCCCCCTTCCGACAGAAACACAGAGCCCCCTTCTGACAGAAACACAGAGCCCCCTTCCGACAGAAACACAGAGCCCCCTTCCGACAGAAACACAGAGCCCTCTTCCGACAGAAACACAGAGCCCCCTTCTGACAGAAACACAGAGCCCCCTTCTGACAAAAACACAGAGCCCCCTTCTGATAGAAACACAGAGCCCCCTTCTGACAGAAACACAGAGCCCCCTTCTGACAGAAACACAGAGCCCCCTTCTGACAGAAACACAGAGCCCCCTTCTGACAGAAACACAGAGCCCCCTTCCGACAGAAACACAGAGCCCCCTTCTGACAGAAACACAGAGCCCCCTTCTGACAGAAACACAGAGCCCCCTTCTGACAGAAACACAGAGCCCCCTTCCGACAGAAACACAGAGCCCCCTTCTGACAGAAACACAGAGCCCCCTTCCGACAGAAACACAGAGCCCCC
The DNA here is from genome assembly GCF_902713425.1 of Acipenser ruthenus. Taxonomy (NCBI): domain Eukaryota; kingdom Metazoa; phylum Chordata; class Actinopteri; order Acipenseriformes; family Acipenseridae; genus Acipenser; species Acipenser ruthenus. The sequence goes on along the minus strand of NW_026708424.1, from coordinate 32,462 downwards.
TTCCGACAGAAACACAGAGCCCCCTTCTGACAAAAACACAGAGCCCCCTTCTGACAGAAACACAGAGCCCCCTTCCGACAGAAACACAGAGCCCCCTTCTGACAGAAACACAGAGCCCCCTTCTGACAAAAACACAGAGCCCCCTTCTGATAGAAACACAGAGCCCCCTTCTGACAGAAACACAGAGCCCCCTTCTGACAGAAACACAGAGCCCCCTTCTGACAGAAACACAGAGCCCCCTTCTGACAGAAACACAGAGCCCCCTTCTGATAGAAACACAGAGCCCCATTCTGACAGAAACACAGAGCCCCCTTCCGACAGAAACACAGAGCCCCCTTCCGACAGAAACACAGAGCCCCCTTCCGACAGAAACACAGAGCCCCCTTCCGACAGAAACACAGAGCCCCCTTCTGACAGAAACACAGAGCCCCCTTCTGACAGAAACACAGAGCCCCCTTCCGACAGAAACACAGAGCCCCCTTCTGACAGAAACACAGAGCCCCCTTCCGACAGAAACACAGAGCCCCCTTCTGACAGAAACACAGAGCCCCCTTCTGACAGAAACACAGAGCCCCCTTCTGACAGAAACACAGAGCCCCCTTCTGACAGAAACACAGAGCCCCCTTCTGACAAAAACACAGAGCCCCCTTCTGATAGAAACACAGAGCCCCCTTCCGACAGAAACACAGAGCCCCCTTCTGACAGAAACACAGAGCCCCCTTCTGACAAAAACACAGAGCCCCCTTCTGATAGAAACACAGAGCCCCCTTCTGACAGAAACACAGAGCCCCCTTCTGACAGAAACACAGAGCCCCCTTCTGACAGAAACACAGAGCCCCCTTCTGACAGAAACACAGAGCCCCCTTCCGACAGAAACACAGAGCCCCCTTCTGACAGAAACACAGAGCCCCCTTCTGACAAAAACACAGAGCCCCCTTCTGATAGAAACACAGAGCCCCCTTCTGACAGAAACACAGAGCCCCCTTCTGACAGAAACACAGAGCCCCCTTCCGACAGAAACACAGAGCCCCCTTCCGACAGAAACACAGAGCCCCCTTCTGACAGAAACACAGAGCCCCCTTCTGACAGAAACACAGAGCTCCCTTCTGACAGAAACACAGAGCCCCCTTCCGACAGAAACACAGAGCCCCCTTCTGACAGAAACACAGAGCCCCCTTCCGACAGAAACACAGAACCCCCTTCCGACAGAAACACAGAGCCCCCTTCTGACAGAAACACAGAGCCCCCTTCCGACAGAAACACAGAGCCCCCTTCTGACAGAAACACAGAGCCCCCTTCCGACAGAAACACAGAACCCCCTTCCGACAGAAACACAGAGCCCCCTTCCGACAGAAACACAGAGCCCCCTTCTGACAGAAACACAGAGCCCCCTTCTGACAGAAACACAGAGCCCCCTTCCGACAGAAACACAGAGCCCCCTTCCGACAGAAACACAGAGCCCCCTTCCGATAGAAACACAGAGCCCCCTTCTGACAGAAACACAGAGCCCCCTTCAGACAGAAACACAGAGCCCCCTTCCGACAGAAACACAGAGCCCCCTTCCGACAGAAACACAGAGCCCCCTTCCGACAGAAACACAGAGCCCCCTTCTGACAGAAACACAGAGCCCCCTTCCGACAGAAACACAGAGCCCCCTTCTGACAGAAACACAGAACCCCCTTCTGACAGAAACACAGAGCCCCCTTCTGACAGAAACACAGAGCCCCCTTCTGACAGAAACACAGAGCCCCCTTCTGACAGAAACACAGAGCCCCCTTCTGACAAAAACACAGAGCCCCCTTCTGACAAAAACACAGAGCCCCCTTCCGACAGAAACACAGAGCCCCCTTCTGACAGAAACACAGAGCCCCCTTCTGACAGAAACACAGAGCCCCCTTCTGACAGAAACACAGAGCCCCCTTTCGACAGAAACACAGAGCCCCCTTCATACAGAAACACAGAGCCCCCTTCTGACAGAAACACAGAGCCCCCTTCTGACAGAAACACAGAGCCCCCTTCTGATAGAGTCACAGCCCCCACTTCTGACAGAATCACAGCCCCCACTACTGACAGAATCACAGCCCCCACTTCTGACAGAATCACATCCCCCACTTCAAAAGGAACCACAGCCCCCACTTCTAACAGAGTCACAGCCCCCACTTCTGATAGAATCACAGCCCCCACTACTGATGGAATCACAGCCCCCTTCTGACAGAGTCACAGCCCCCACTTCTGATAGAATCACAGCCCCCACTTCTGATAGAGTCACAGCCCCCACTTCTGATAGAATCACAGCCCCCACCTCTGACAGAGTCACAGCCCCCACTTCTGACAGAGTCACAGCCCCCACTTCTGACAGAGTCACAGCCCCCACTTCTGACAGAGTCACAGCCCCCACTTCTGATAGAATCACAGCCCCCACTTCTGATAGAATCACAGCCTCCACTTCTGACAGAGTCACAGCCCCCACTTCTGATAGAATCACAGCCCCCACTTCTGACAGAGTCACAGCCCCCACTTCTGACAGAATCACAGCCCCCACTTCTGATGGAATCACAGCCCCCACTTCTGAGAGAGTCACAGCCCCCACTTCTGACAGAGTCACAGCCCCCACTTCTGATGGAATCACAGCCCCCACTTCTGACAGAGTCACAGCCCCCACTTCTGATAGAATCACAGCCCCCACTTCTGACAGAATCACAGCCCCCACTTCTGATAGAATCACAGCCCCCACTTCTGACAGAGTCACAGCCCCCACTTCTGATAGAGTCACAGCCCCCACTTCTGATAGAATCACAGCCCCCACTTCTGACAGAGTCACAGCCCCCACTTCTGAACCACAGGGGAGAGATTCATGGGAGAAAAATCTTTTTTTTTTTTTTAAAAATCATAATAGGTTTTCATTTTTATTATTTTAAAAACTTATCAAACGGTGAGGGGATTTTTCTTTTTAAATTACACAACAAAATTCTAGAGATCCCAGCATGCCTGTGCCCTGGGAGAGGATCATGGGAGATGTAGATCATGGGAGGATCATGGGAGATGTAGTTTTATAGCAATAGGTGTTAATTTGTATTTTATCTAATCAAACGGTGAGGGGAAATTTGAAAAGTAAGGGAATTGATCAACTCCATAACACAGACTTGAATTACAATGTTAAAACAATTCTATTATAATGAACTACAGAGCCCAGAGTGCCTCTGTATTGGAGCTGATGGCAGAGGATCATGGGAGATGGAGTTTTATTTAGCAATAGTTTTTATTTTTTAATTCTTAGTAAATTGTAAGGGGCGTTTATTTTTTTAACAAAAAAGGATTATGGGAGATGGAGTTTTTCAGTAATGGGTATTTGTTTTATATAGTTTATCAAATGGTAAGGGATAGGTTTTTAAAAAACTACAGCCCCCAGCATGCCTCAGCATTGGAGCTAACAGCAGGGCATCATGGGAGCTGTAGTTCTTTAATAACAGGGCCTGTTTTCTTATTGCTCCTATTAAAGTGGTATTAGGGATTTATAAACTACAGGACACAGAATTCCTCAAACTGAATTAAACTGCAATGCTGAAACGGTGAAGGGAATATAAAAACTGAAACTGCACTGCGAAAATCAACAATAAACTACAGACCCCAGCATGCACTGGGGCGGAGGGCAGAGGATCATGGGAGACGTAGTTCTGTTTAGTAAGACCATTAAAAATGCTGGCCGTTCCTCACATGAATTAAATCGCTACCTGCTATGAATTTAATAGAGGAGTTCGAACCAAGAGCAAAATAACGAAGGAATGCCCAGAGGAAGACTCGGTTTTATTTCCTAAAGTTTGAAGTTTTATGACAGTGTCGAATTCTCTTGTACCAATTCAAATAAAGAAATTCTGTTATTTAAAAAAAAAAACTGCCTCTTACTAGCTTTATTAACAGGATCACTGACCCCTCCCTTTAAAGGAGCGCTGACCATCTTTAAAATCCATTCTCTCCCCTCTTATTAGCTTTATTAACAGGATCACTGGCCCCTCCCTTTAAAGGAGCGCTGACCATCTTTAAAATCCATTCTCTCCCCTCTTATTAGCTTTATTAACAGGATCACTGGCCCCTCCCTTTAAAGGAGCGCTGACCATCTTTAAAATCCATTCTCTCACCTCTTATTAGCTTTATTAACAGGATCACTGACCCCTCCCTTTAAAGGAGCGCTGACCATCTTTAAAATCCATTCTCTCACCTCTTATTAGCTTTATTAACAGGATCGCTGGCCCCTCCCTTTAAAGGAGCGCTGACCATCTTTAAAATCCATTCTCTCACCTCTTATTAGCTTTATTAACAGGATCACCGGCCCCTCCCTTTAAAGGAGCGCTGACCATCTTTAAAATCCATTCTCTCACCTCTTATTAGCTTTATTAACAGGATCACTGACCCCTCCCTTTAAAGGAGCGCTGACCATCTTTAAAATCCATTCTCTCACCTCTTATTAGCTTTATTAACAGGATCACTGACCCCTCCCTTTAAAGGAGCGCTGACCATCTTTAAAATCCATTCTCTCACCTCTTATTAGCTTTATTAACAGGATCACTGACCCCTCCCTTTAAAGGAGCGCTGACCATCTTTAAAATCCATTCTCTCACCTCTTATTAGCTTTATTAACACGATCACTGACCCCTCCCTATAAAGGAGCGCTGACCATCTTTAAAATCCATTCTCTCACCTCTTATTAGCTTTATTAACAGGATCACTGACCCCTCCCTTTAAAGGAGCGCTGACCATCTTTAAAATCCATTCCCTCACCTCTTATTAGCTTTATTAACAGGATCACTGGCCCCTCCCTTTAAAGGAGCACTGACCATCTTTAAAATCCATTCTCTCACCTCTTATTAGCTTTATTAACAGGATCCCTGACCCCTCCCTTTAAAGGAGCGCTGACCATCTTTAAAATCCATTCTCTCACCTCTTATTAGCTTTATTAACAGGATCCTTGACCCCTCCCTTTAAAGGAGCGCTGACCATCTTTAAAATCCATTCTCTCACCTCTTATTAGCTTTATTAACAGGATCCCTGACCCCTCCCTTTAAAGGAGCGCTGACCATCTTTAAAATCCATTCTCTCACCTCTTATTAGCTTTATTAACAGGATCCTTGACCCCTCCCTTTAAAGGAGCGCTGACCATCTTTAAAATCCATTCTCTCACCATTCTAAAGAAAATCACATCCAGTTCAATTCTTATTAAACATTTATTTAAAGATATTTACAATCATTTGTACAGCGAAGTAGAAAAAAAGATTTAAAAAAAAATATATTACAAAATTATAAATTATATATTTTTTTTTAATTTTAAATGTATTTCAGAAATTTGCATAAAAAACCTGCTGTAATTCTAATAATATTAATAACGAAAGAAACCCACACCATTTCATTTCCAGTTCATCCAAACACATTTACAAGATTTATTTTGGTACGATTTATTTTTTAATAAAATTAAAAACAGATTTTTTTTAATTTAAAAAATATAATACAGTGACACAGGCGCACGCACGCACGCACGCACACACACACACACACACACACACACACACTGATAATGAGAGAGAGGAGCCACACACACACACACACACACACACACACACACACACACACACACACACACACACACACACACAGTGTGACTGATAATGAGAGAGATGAGACACACACACACACACACACACACACACACACACACACACTGATAATGAGAGAGAGGAGACACACACACACACACACACACACACACAGTGTCACTGATAATGAGAGAGATGAGACACACACACACACACACACACACACACACACACACACACACAGTGTCACTGATAATGAGAGAGAGGAGCCACACACACACACACACACACACACACACAGTGTCACTGATAATGAGAGAGAGGAGACAGACACACACACACACACGCACACACACACACAAACACACACACACACACACACACACAGTGTCACTGATAATGAGAGAGAGGAGACAGACACACACACACACACACGCACACACACACACACAAACACACACACACACACACAGTGTCACTTATAATGAGAGAGAGGAGCCACACACACACACACACACACACACACACACACACACACACACACACACACACACAAACACACACTAAGACGCACACGCACTGGTTCACTTGCGTGTGTTTCTCTGTAGCAGTGACTTATCGAACTGGTAGGTGAGTTTTTTTTTCACTTTCCGGATCTCTCCGGTTTTCCCATAATTCCTCAGGGCCCGGGCCATCTTCTGATAGGTCATGGCCTTGCGGTTGCCCTTCTGAGCCCCCCAGAGATGAGCGAGAGATTCCTTGTGCTTGGAGGAGAACTGAAAGACCCCAAGCCTCTCGATCGACCCACCACACGCACTCTCTCATCTCCCCGCTGTGCAGGAGAGACAGGAGGAACTGGTAGAGACGCTGCTTCCTCTTACTGGGGGGACTGGGGTTACTGGTGTGGGGGGCTGGGAGAGAGAGAGGGGAGAGAGAGGAGAGAGAGAGGAGAGAGAGGAGAGATAGAGAGAGAAAACAGAGGAGAGAGAGGGGAGAGAGGAGAGATAGAGGAGAGATAGAGGAGAGGGGAGAGAGGGAGAGGAGAGGAGAGGAGGAGAGAGGAGAGAGGAGTGAGAGGAGAGATAGAGGAGAGATAGAGGAGAGATAGAGGAGAGGGGAGAGGAGAGAGAGAGAGGAGAGAGGAGAGATAGAGAGAGAAACAGGAGAGATAGAGAGAGATAGAGGAGAGATAGAGGAGAGGGAGAGAGGTGAGAGCGGAGAGAGGAGAGAGGGGAGAGAGGGAGAGAGAGGAAGGAGAGGAGAGAGGAGAGAGAGGAGAGGAGAGAGAGAGAGAGAGGAGAGAGGAGAGAGGAGAGGAGAGAGGAGAGAGAGAGAGAGGAGAGAGGAGAGAGAGGAGAGTAGAGAGGAGAGAGGAGAGAGGAGAGAGGGGGGAGAGAGGGGGGAGAGAGAGGAGAGAGAGGAGAGAGAGAGACTGTTATTCTAATAATATAATATAATATAATACAAGATTATTAATATTGCTGTAAATGTAAACACACACACACACACGCACACGCACACGCTCACGCACACACACACACACAGCAGTCACTGATAACGAGGCGCAGTTGGCAGGTGCTCACCTCCATAGTAAGTGGGTGAGTCTTGGGGGGATATCGTGTCCTCTGATTCGCTGTCTGAGACCTCGAGGGCGGGGCTATCCAGGTTCCGGAACTCATCGTCTTCTGAGGGGCGGAGCTTAGGTGGTCGCTTAGCGACGCCGGAAACGAAGCGTATGATTGGTAGACCTAAAGAAAACAACAAAATATTATTAATTTAAAATTGTGATCCTGTTAATAAAGCTAATAAGAGGTGAGAGAATGGATTTTAAAGATGGTCAGCGCTCCTTTAAAGGGAGAGGCCAGTGATCATGTTAA
>NW_026708424.1:12500-17500 GCF_902713425.1 Acipenser ruthenus | reverse complement strand
AGAGAGGAGAGAGAGGAGAGAGGACAGAGGAGAGGAGAGAGAGAGGAGAGAGAGAGGAGAGATGAGAGGAGTGGGGAGAGGAGTGGAGAGGAGACAGGGTTATTATTTTGGAGCTGGTATAAAAAGGAGGGAAGATGGACTTTAGTGAAACAAAACAGACTCACTTCTTTCTGATAAAGTTCAGATTGACGAACTTTGCAGTAATTACAGACAGCACCTGAGAAAGAAAGAAATTAATTACAATGCTAATGAAGCTAATAAGAGGTGAGAGAATGGATTTTAAAGATGGTCAGCGCTCCTTTAAAGGGAGGGGCCAGTGATCCTGTTAATAAAGCTAATAAGAGGTGAGAGAATGGATTTTAAAGATGGTCAGCGCTCCTTTAAAGGGAGGGGCCAGCGATCCTGTTAATAAAGCTAATAAGAGGTGAGAGAATGGATTTTAAAGATGGTCAGCGCTCCTTTAAAGGGAGGGGCCAGTGATTCTGTTAATAAAGCTAATAAGAGGTGAGAGAATGGATTTTAAAGATGGTCAGCGCTCCTTTAAAGGGAGGGGTCAGTGATCCTGTTAATAAAGCTAATAAGAGGTGAGAGAATGGATTTTAAAGATGGTCAGCGCTCCTTTAAAGGGAGGGGTCAGTGATCCTGTTAATAAAGCTAATAAGAGGTGAGAGAATGGATTTTAAAGATGGTCAGCGCTCCTTTAAAGGGAGGGGTCAGTGATCCTGTTAATAAAGCTAATAAGAGGTGAGAGAATGGATTTTAAAGACGGTCAGCGCTCCTCAGTATTGCCACATAAACTGTTGCAATGTTGAAACACTGAATTCCTGTCAGGGCTGGAGACCTAATCGCACAGGAAGTGACACGCAAAGGCGATTTCATTTCCTCTATTTGAATGTGCAACCCCTCAAATAGTCACGACTTCCTGAATTCTGCTGTCAAATTTTTCCACTGCGACTTCTCTGTGTATCATTTTATATTTAAATCCATTCTCTCACCTCTCTGTGCTTTACAATGCTTCCCTATGCTTTACCACACCTCTCTGTGCTTTACAATGCTTCCCTATGCTTTACCAGACCTCTCTGTGCTTTACAATGCCTCCCTATGCTTTACCAGACCTCTCTGTGCTTTACAATGCTTCCCTATGCTTTACCAGACCTCTCTGTGCTTTACAATGCTTCCCTATGCTTTACCAGACCTCTCTGTGCTTTACAATGCTTCCCTATGCTTCACCAGACCTCTCTGTGCTTTACAATGCTTCCCTATGCTTTACCAGACCTCTCTGTGCTTTACAATGCTTCCCTATGCTTTACCAGACCTCTCTGTGCTTTACAATGCTTCCCTATGCTTTACCAGACCTCTCTGTGCTTTACAATGCTTCCCTATGCTTTACCAGACCTCTCTGTGCTTTACAATGCTTCCCTATGCTTTACCAGACCTCTCTGTGCTTTACAATGCTTCCCTATGCTTTACCAGACCTCTCTGTGCTTTACAATGCTTCCCTATGCTTTACCAGACCTCTCTGTGCTTTACAATGCTTCCCTATGCTTTATTACACTGTGATGTTACTCTGGGGGTTAGACACACACACACACACACACACACACACACACACCGTCGTGACTCAGCACAGCTTTGCAGCCGATGCACGTGCTTCTCTTCTTAGCAAACGCCATCAGCCCCCCGACTTTGGAGGTTAAAACGGTTTTGCATCGTGTGTGATCCCCCTCTGAGAGAACGAAGACATAAAAGAGAGAGAGAGAGAGAGAGAGAAGAGAGAGAGAGAGAGAGCAATGAGCTTCAGTCAAACGAGAAGCACCATGAAATCAATGACATCATCACACACACACACACACTGATAATGAGAAGAGCCACACACACACACACACTGATAATGAGAAGAGCCACACACACACACACACTGATAATGAGAAGAGCCACACACACACACACACTGATAATGAGGAGCCACACACACACACACTGATAATGAGAAGAGCCACACACACACACACACTGATAATGAGGAGCCACACACACACACACACACTGATAATGAGAGGAGCCACACACACACACACACACACTGATAATGAGGAGCCACACACACACACACACACACACTGATAATGAGGAGCCACACACACACTGATAATGAGAGGAGCCACACACACACACTGATAATGAGCCACACACACACACACACACTGATAATGAGGAGCCACACACACACTGATAATGAGGAGCCACACACACACACACACACTGATAATGAGGAGCCACACACACACACACACACACACACTGATAATGAGGAGCCACACACACACTGATAATGAGAGGAGCCACACAGACACACACACACACTGATAATGAGGAGCCACACACACACACTGATAATGAGGAGCCACACACACACACACACTGATAATGAGAGGAGCCACACACACACACACACTGATAATGAGAGGAGCCACACACACACACACACTGATAATGAGAGGAGCCACACACACACACACACTGATAATGAGAGGAGCCACACACACACACACACTGATAATGAGAGGAGCCACACACACACACACACTGATAATGAGGAGCCACACACACGCACTGATAATGAGAGGAGCCACACACACACACACACGCACGCACACACACACGCACGCACACACACACGCACACACACGCACACACACACGCACGCACGCACGCACACGCACGCACGCACGCACACTCACTCAGGAGAACGCTCTCTGCTCTCGTCTCTCCCAGGATGGGCTCGAAGATCCTCAGCAGGGGTTTGGAGAGCTGCTGCTCCAGATAGTACTGACTATCAATGGGGATGTTATTCTCCAGAACGAAGATCGGATCCTGAAACGGGGAACACACCCCATAATAAACACAGGGAACGAGAGGAGAAAACACCCCATAATAAACACAGAGACAGAGGGAAGGGGCAGAGAGTAAATGCTTTACCAGACCTGTGCTTTACAATGCTTCCCTATGCTTTACCAGACCTCTCTGTGCTTTACAATGCTTCCCTATGCTTTACCACACCTCTCTGTGCTTTACAATGCTTCCCTATGCTTTACCAGACCTCTCTGTGCTTTACAATGCTTCCCTATGCTTTACCAGACCTCTCTGTGCTTTACGATGCTTCCCTATGCTTTACCAGACCTCTCTGTGCTTTACGATGCTTCCTTATGCTTTACCAGACCTCTCTGTGCTTTACGATGCTTCCTTATACTTTACCAGACCTCTCTGTGCTTTACAATGCTTCCCTATGCTTTACCAGACCTCTGTGTGCTTTACAATGCTTCCCTATGCTTTACCAGACCTGTGCTTTACAATGCTTCCCTATGCTTTACCAGACCTCTCTGTGCTTTACAATGCTTCCCTATGCTTTACCACACCTCTCTGTGCTTTACAATGCTTCCCTATGCTTTACCAGACCTCTCTGTGCTTTACAATGCTTCCCTATGCTTTACCAGACCTCTGTGTGCTTTACAATGCTTCCCTATGCTTTACCAGACCTCTCTGTGCTTTACAATGCTTCCCTATGCTTTACCAGACCTCTGTGTGCTTTACAATGCTTCCCTATGCTTTACCAGACCTCTCTGTGCTTTACAATGCTTCCCTATGCTTTACCAGACCTCTCTGTGCTTTACAATGCTTCCCTATGCTTTACCAGACCTCTCTGTGCTTTACAATGCTTCCCTATGCTTTACCAGACCTCTCTGTGCTTTACAATGCTTCCCTATGCTTTACCAGACCTCTCTGTGCTTTACAATGCTTCCCTATGCTTTACCAGACCTCTCTGTGCTTTACAATGCTTCCCTATGCTTTACCAGACCTCTCTGTGCTTTACAATGCTTCCCTATGCTTTACCAGACCTCTCTGTGCTTTACAGTGCTTCCCTATGCTTTACCAGACCTTTCTGTGCTTTACAATGCTTCCCTATGCTTTACCAGACCTCTCTGTGCTTTACAATGCTTCCCTATGCTTTACCAGACCTCTCTGTGCTTTACAATGCTTCCCTATGCTTTACCACACCTCTCTGTGCTTTACAATGCTTCCCTATGCTTTACCACACCTCTCTGTGCTTTACAATGCTTCCCTGTGCTTTACCAGACCTCTCTGTGCTTTACAATGCTTCCCTGTGCTTTACCAGACCTCTCTGTGCTTTACAATGCTTCCCTATGCTTTACCAGACCTCTCTGTGCTTTACAATGCTTCCCTATGCTTTACCAGACCTCTCTGTGCTTTACAATGCTTCCCTATGCTTTACCACACCTCTCTGTGCTTTACAATGCTTCCCTATGCTTTACCACACCTCTCTGTGCTTTACAATGCTTCCCTATGCTTTACCAGACCTCTCTGTGCTTTACATTGCTTCCATATGCTTTACCAGACCTCTCTGTGCTTTACAATGCTTCCCTATGCTTTACCACGCCTCTCTGTGCTTTACAATGCTTCCCTATGCTTTACCAGACCTCTCTGTGCTTTACAATGCTTCCCTGTGCTTTACCAGACCTCTCTGTGCTTTACAATGCTTCCCTATGCTTTACCAGACCTCTCTGTGCTTTACAATGCTTCCCTATGCTTTACCAGACCTCTCTGTGCTTCACAATGCTTCCCTATGCTTTACCAGACCTCTCTGTGTTTTACAATGCTTCCCTGTGCTTTACCAGACCTCTCTGTGCTTTACAATGCTTCCCTATTGTTAGTTTTGTTTTCCTGGCGATTGGTTTAGTGAGGGAGGGGGGACGGGGATCGGGGGGGGGGGGGGGGGGGACGGGTCAGTTTTAGATTTCACAATGTTATCTCTACCACAGATTTTCAGATTCGGTTCCCTAAATAAAATTAAAAAAAAAAGATTTTAAAAACCGTTGGCTGAATTCGTGTGGTTAAAATAAAATAAAATGAAAAAAAAGTCGCAGCTGTGTGTTGTTGGTTATTATTTTAGTGCCCCCCCCCCCCCTCGAAAACGACGTTGC
>NW_026708424.1:0-2500 GCF_902713425.1 Acipenser ruthenus | reverse complement strand
GATTCGGGGAGGGGTGCGGGGTGAGGGGTGTGGAAGGTGATTCGGGGAGGGGTGCAGGGTGAGGGGTGTGGAAGGTGATTCAGGGTGAGGGGTGTGGAAGGTGATTCGGGAGGGGTGCAGGGTGAGGGGTGTGGAAGGTGATTCGGGGAGGGGTGCAGGGTGAGGGGTGTGGAAGGTGATTCGGGGTGAGGGGTGCAGGGTGAGGGGTGTGGAAGGTGATTCGGGGAGGGGTGCAGGGTGAGGGGTGTGGAAGGTGATTCGGGGAGGGGTGCGGGGTGAGGGGTGTGGAAGGTGATTCGGGGAGGGGTGCAGGGTGAGGGGTGTGGAAGGTGATTCGGGGAGGGGTGCGGGGTGAGGGGTGTGGAAGGTGATTCGGGGAGGGGTGCAGGGTGAGGGGTGTGGAAGGTGATTCGGGGAGGGGTGCAGGGTGAGGGGTGTGGAAGGTGATTCGGGGAGGGGTGCAGGGTGAGGGGTGTGGAAGGTGATTCAGGGAGGGGTGCGGGGTGAGGGGTGTGGAAGGTGATTCGGGGAGGGGTGCAGGGTGAGGGGTGTGGAAGGTGATTCGGGGAGGGGTGCAGGGTGAGGGGTGTGGAAGGTGATTCGGGGAGGGGTGCAGGGTGAGGGGTGTGGAAGGTGATTCGGGGAGGGGTGCGGGGTGAGGGGTGTGGAAGGTGATTCGGGGAGGGGTGCGGGGTGAGGGGTGTGGAAGGTGATTCGGGGAGGGGTGTGGAAGGTGATTCGGGGAGGGGTGCGGGGGTGAGGGGTGTGGAAGGTGATTCGGGGAGGGGTGCGGGGTGAGGGGTGTGGAAGGTGATTCGGGGAGGGGTGTGGAAGGTGATTCGGGGAGGGGTGCAGGGTGAGGGGTGTGGAAGGTGATTCGGGGAGGGGTGCGGGGTGAGGGGTGTGGAAGGTGATTCGGGGAGGGGTGCAGGGTGAGGGGTGTGGAAGGTGATTCGGGGAGGGGTGAGGGGTGTGGAAGGTGATTCGGGGAGGGGTGCGGGGTGAGGGGTGTGGAAGGTGATTCGGGGAGGGGTGCGGGGTGAGGGGTGTGGAAGGTGATTCGGGGAGGGGTGCAGGTTGAGGGGTGTGGAAGGTGATTCGGGGAGGGGTGCGGGGTGAGGGGTGTGGAAGGTGATTCGGGGAGGGGTGCGGGGTGAGGGGTGTGGAAGGTGATTCGGGGAGGGGTGCAGGTGAGGGGTGTGGAAGGTGATTCGGGGAGGGGTGCAGGGTGAGGGGTGTGGAAGGTGATTCGGGGAGGGGTGCGGGGTGAGGGGTGTGGAAGGTGATTCGGGGAGGGGTGCAGGGTGAGGGGTGTGGAAGGTGATTCGGGGAGGGGTGCAGGGTGAGGGGTGTGGAAGGTGATTCAGGGAGGGGTGCAGGGGGAGGGGTTTTGGAAGGTGATTCGGGGAGGGGTGCAGGGTGAGGGGTGTGGAAGGTGATTCGGGGAGGGGTGCGGGGTGAGGGGTGTGGAAGGTGATTCGGGGAGGGGGTGCGGGGTGAGGGGTGTGGAAGGTGATTCGGGGAGGGGTGCGGGGTGAGGGGTGTGGAAGGTGATTCGGGGAGGGGTGAGGGGTGTGGAAGGTGATTCGGGGAGGGGTGCGGGGTGAGGGGTGTGGAAGGTGATTCGGGGAGGGGGTGCAGGGTGAGGGGTGTGGAAGGTGATTCGGGGAGGGGTGCAGGGTGAGGGGTGTGGAAGGTGATTCGGGGAGGGGTGCGGGGTGAGGGGTGTGGAAGGTGATTCGGGGAGGGGTGCGGGGTGAGGGTGTGGAAGGTGATTCGGGGAGGGGTGAGGGGTGTGGAAGGTGATTCGGGGAGGGGTGCGGGGTGAGGGGTGTGGAAGGTGATTCGGGGAGGGGTGCAGGGTGAGGGGTGTGGAAGGTGATTCGGGGAGGGGTGCGGGGTGAGGGGTGTGGAAGGTGATTCGGGGAGGGGTGCGGGGTGAGGGGTGTGGAAGGTGATTCGGGGAGGGTGCAGGGTGAGGGGTGTGGAAGGTGATTCGGGGAGGGGTGCGGGGTGAGGGGTGTGGAAGGTGATTCGGGGAGGGGTGCAGGGTGAGGGGGTGGAAGGTGATTCGGGGAGGGGTGCGGGGTGAGGGGTGTGGAAGGTGATTCGGGGAGGGGTGCGGGGTGAGGGGTATGGGAAGGTGATTCAGGGAGGGGTGCGGGGTGAGGGGTGTGGGAAGGTGATTCGGGGAGGGGTGCAGGGTTCACCTGGGAGATCTCCAGGCAGGGCAGTTTGCCCACTTGCGCCCCAGTGAAGCCGTACACTGAATTGGCGCTGATCTTCAGAGCCAGCTGCCTCCCGTCCAGAACCTTCTGTTTAAACGGGTCTGCTTCCTTCTTCAACTCAGCCTTCGCCCTGCGCAGGAACGAAAGAAGAGAGAAAGAAAGAAAGAAAGAAAGAAAGAAAGAAAGAAAGAAAGAAAGAAAGAAAGAAAGGAGACAGACAGTAACACTGGGGAACTGGTCTTAAAACAAGGGGAGTGGTCTAGGAGATGGGG
>NW_026708423.1:52500-57648 GCF_902713425.1 Acipenser ruthenus | reverse complement strand
CCCCCGGCCGTCCCTCTTAATCATGGCCCCAGTTCAGGAAACCCACAAAATAGAACCGGAGTCCTATTCCATTATTCCTAGCTGAAGTATTCAGGCGAGTAGCCTGCTTTGAACACTCAAATTTTTTCAAAGTAAACGCTTCGGACCCCGCGGGACACTCAGTTAAGAGCATCGAGGGGGCGCCGAGAGGCAGGGGCTGAGACAGTCGGTAGCTCGCCTCGCGGCGGACCGCCAGCTCGATCCCAAGATCCAACTACGAGCTTTTTAACTGCAGCAACTTTAATATACGCTATTGGAGCTGGAATTACCGCGGCTGCTGGCACCAGACTTGCCCTCCAATGGATCCTCGTTAAAGGATTTAAAGTGTACTCATTCCAATTACAGGGCCTCGAAAGAGTCCTGTATTGTTATTTTTCGTCACTACCTCCCCGTGCCGGGAGTGGGTAATTTGCGCGCCTGCTGCCTTCCTTGGATGTGGTAGCCGTTTCTCAGGCTCCCTCTCCGGAATCGAACCCTGATTCCCCGTTACCCGTTATCACCATGGTAGGCACAGAAAGTACCATCGAAAGTTGATAGGGCAGACATTCGAATGAGTCGTCGCCGCCACAGGGACGTGCGATCGGCTCGAGGTTATCCAGAGTCACCAAAGCGGCCGGGGCAAGCCCGGTTAGGTTTTTGGTCTGATAAATGCACGCATCCCCGGAGGTCAGCGCTCGTCAGCATGTATTAGCTCTAGAATTACCACAGTTATCCAAGTAACATTGGAGCGATCAAAGGAACCATAACTGATTTAATGAGCCTTTCGCAGTTTCACTGTACAGCCCGTGTGTACTTAGACATGCATGGCTTAATCTTTGAGACAAGCATATGCTACTGGCAGGATCAACCAGGTAGCCGCGCCTTCCGCATCCCCCGGGGGTGGAGGAGGAGGGGAACGAACGCGATCCAACCCAGACCCAACCGCCAGCCCCGCACGTTCGGATGGAGTGTCCGACCATGGAGTGGGGAGAAAAGCAGGGGGGTAGGGCGGAACACGACGGAGCCCACCCGCGAACGGGAGTGGCTCGAGCGCGGCTGAAGGGAGGTGGGTGTGCACGCCGCGGGTTGCGGCAGCACATCACGGAACCGACAAAAGCAAGCGGTACGGGGACCGCAGAGTCGCCAGCGAATGCCGTTTCAGCTCCGGGGAAAGGACACGCACAACGGGACGAAACCCGCCGGTCCTCCCAGGCTCGAACCAGACCTCTGAGGGAAAGGCTCCCGGGCTTCTCGGCCTCGCTCAGAAAGGTCGGCAGCCCCCCTCTCCCGGTGGGAAGGAAGGGCCGCCTCTCTCAAAGTCGTCAGCCATCTGGAGGGGAGGAACCGCCGTGCCTGAACACCGGTGCAAGACCGGCCCGCAGGGGCCCTCCCTAGTTGGGCTGAAGAAGCCAAAGGGTGAGTGGAACTGGAGAGAGAGATGGTCCCGCGACCCGACTCGCCTCCTTGCCCTCGCCCTAGTCCACAGTAGGGCGGTCGGACAGGGTTTTAGAACAACAAAAAACAAAACCACACCGAGACTTGTCCAGGACTTTTTCTTGGAAAGTGTGAGCTCTGGTTCAAGTGCGGAGCCTCCCACAGCATGGACCCGACAGGAGGAGTCATCCCGGCCATCTTCCCCTGCCCAGCACAAAGCCTCCAAGCCTGGCTTCAACTGATCACTCACAAGCATTTTTCTGACACCTCCGTCCTGACTTAGAAATATTTTTTGTTCTAAAAACCCTGTCGACGGAAATCTCCGCGGGTCCCCCCGTTGTATCTCAGACATGGAGTCTTTATGGGCAACGGGGCCGAAGTCACACTGCCAAGGAGTCGCTGCCACCCCGCAGGACATTTCAATCTCGGCCGTTTACAGACTTCCATAAACTGCCCTGCTATGGTCATGGTCATGTCATGTTAAAGATAGGCGACATGACTATGTCTTTTTCAACTCTTAGTTTCTGGCGGAGCCAAAAAAGTCCGGACTATGGTCATCTAATGTTAAAGATAGGATTTTTTTTTTTAAAGTGCTCGGCCAATGACCATGTCCACCAAAAGGCTCGCATTGAAGGTAGACACGACCATGTCCACAACGGGACTTAGTCTCTAGCAGCAAAAACATGGAGGTCACCAAGGACACAAACGGCACACTGCTGCTGAAAACAGAGCCTCCAAACCCCGCGAGGGCAACAGGCTTCAAGTGCACTGAAAGTCAGCGACACAAATGGCACACTGTTGCCCAAAACAGAGCCTCCAAACCCCGTGAAGGCAAGAGACTTAAAGTGCATTAAAAATAAAAAAATGTAAGGGACCCACACTGCCTACTCAAGCCCAAAACAGAGCCTCCAGCCCGGCCTGATCTGGCGCCAGGCGCGGGAGGGCAGCATACTTCCATCAGCATGGAAGTCCAGGACTGTAAGGGGACCCACCGCCTCCCCAAGCCGAAAACAGAGCCTCCAGCCCGACCTGATCTGGCGCCAGGCACGGGAGGGCAACAGACAGACTTCCAGGGAAGTGGAAGCTGCCAGGGGTGAATGGGAACTCTGCCCGGGGTGCAGAGCCTCCCACATGGCTTGACTTATTATTTTTACTTAAATATTTTTTTGATCAAAAGACCATGCCCTTAGTAATATGCACTTACCCCCCCAGTGTATCTGTTATCTAATAGCATTATGAGAGCAAGTCACTACTTCATGCCGACCTCCTGGAACTGCCGCTCGGCCACCCAGACCCACTTTGTCCACTAAGGTTTTTTGTGGCTATGGTAATGTATTATTATTATGTGTTTATTTAGCAGACACCTTTATCCAAGTCGACTTACAGAGACTAGGGTGTGTGAACTTTGCATCAGCTGCAGAGTCACTTACAATTACATCTCACCCAAAAGACGGAGCACAAGGAGGTTAAGTGACTTGCTCAGGGTCACACAGTGAGTCAGTGGCTAAGGTGGGATTTGAACCGGGGACCTCCTGGTTACAAGCCCTTTTCTTTAACCACTGGACCACACAGCCTCCAATGTAGCACTATTCTGACTCTAGTCAATTCTATTCTAACTATGGTCATTTAGCTCAATGGTGACTCTGGTCATGTAGCTCAATGGTGACTCTGGTCATGTAGCTCAATGGTGACTCTGGTCATGTAGCTCAATGGTGACTCTGGTCATGTAGCTCAATTTTGACTATGGTCAGTGCGGCAGTGTGGAGTAGTGGTTAGGTCTCGGGACTCTTGACTAGAAGGTCGTGGGTTCAATCCCAGGTGGGGGACATTGCTGCTGTACCCTTGAGCAAGGTACTTTACCTAGATTGCTCCAGTAACAATCCAACTGTATAAATGGGTAATTGTATGTAGAAAAATAATATAATTGTATGTAAAAATAATGTGATATCTTGTAACAATTGTAAGTCGTCCTGGATAAGGGTGTCTGCTAAGAAATACAGTGGCTCTCAAAAGTATTCACCCCCCTTGGACTTTTCCACATTTCATTGTGTTACAACATGGAATCAAAATGGATTTAATTGGGAGTTTTTGCCACTGATCAACACAAGAAAAGTCCATAATGTCAAAGTGAAAAATAAAATCTACAACTTGTTCTAAATTAATTACAAATATAAAACAGAAAATAATTGATTGCATAAGTATTCACCCCCTTTGCTATGACACACCTAAATAAGCTCTGGTGCAACCAATTGTCTTTAGAAGTCACATAATTAGTTGAATGGAGTCCACCTGTGTGCAATTAAGGTGTTTCACATGATTTCAGGTTAAATACACCTGTCTCTGGGAGGTCCCACAGTTGGTTAGTACATTTCCTAACAAAAACTACATCATGAAGGTGAAGGAACATTCAAAGCAAATCCGGAATAAGGTTCTTCAAAAGCACCAATCAGGGGTAGGATATAAGAACATTTCCAAGGCATTGAATATCCTCTCAGAGCACAGTAAAGTCCATTATTAAGAAATGGAGAGAATATGGCACAACTGTGAATCTGTCTAGAACAGGCCGTCCTCAAAAACGGAGTATCCGGGCGTATAGGGCACTAGTCAGGGAGGCCACCAAGAGGCCTATGGCAACTCTAAAGGAGTTACAGTGTTCCACGGCTGAGCTGGGAGACACTGTGCATATGGCAACAATAGCCCGGGTGCTTCACAAAACTGGCCTTTATGGGAGAGTGGCAAAAAGAAAGCCATTGTTGAAAAGAACTCGCATCAAATCTCGGCTAGAGTTTCCCAGAAGGCATGTGGGAGACTCTGAGACCAAGTGGAAGAAGATTCTATGGCCTGATGAGACCAGAATAGAGCTTTTTGGCCACAACGCTAAGCGCTATGTTTGGCGCAAGCCTAACACCGTACATCATCCTGAGAACACCATCCCTACCGTGAAGCATGGTGGTGGCAGCATCATGCTATGGGGATGCTTCTCTGCGTCAGGGCCTGGAAAGCTCGTGAAGATAGAGGGCAAAATGGATGCGGCAAAGTACAGAGAAATCCTGAAGGAAAACCTGCTGAAGTCTGCAAGAGACCTGGGACTTGGAGAAGATTCATCTTCCAGCAGGACAATGACCCCAAACATACAGCCAAAGGCACACTGGAGTGGCTTAAAAACAAAAAGGTCAATGTCCTGGAGTGGCCCAGTCAAAGCCCGGACCTCAATCCAATTGAGAATATGTGGAAAGAGTTGAAAATTGCTGTTCACCAAAGGTCCCCATCCAACTTGACGGAGCTTGAGCAATTTTGCAAAGAAGAATGGGCAAAAATAGCAGTGTCCAGATGTGCAAAGCTGGTAGAGACTTATCCAAATAGACTCATGGCTGTAATTGCTGCCAAAGGTGCCTCTACCAAATATTGACTCAAGGGGGTGAATACTTATGCAATCAATTATTTTCTGTTTTGTATTTGTAATTAATCTGTGGAGAAGATCTTCCCTGTTTTTCAACATTTACTTTTCAAAACGAACATTTGTCATTCAAAAGTCCAACAGCATAATGCAAGGAGAATGGCTAATTCATTAGGAACAGTCATGTTGAAGACAGTACCAGTTTCAAATGATTAAAAACTGGGAAACTGTTTGAGAAAAGAAATATATAAAATAGTTTATTTAAAAATATTTAATATATACACATTTTTTTAAGAAAT
>NW_026708423.1:40000-42500 GCF_902713425.1 Acipenser ruthenus | reverse complement strand
TCGCTGCCACCCCGCAGGACATTTCAATCTCGGCCGTTTACAGACTTCCATAAACTGCCCTGCTATGGTCATGGTCATGTCATGTTAAAGATAGGCGACATGACTATGTCTTTTTCAACTCTTAGTTTCTGGCGGAGCCAAAAAAGTCCGGACTATGGTCATCTAATGTTAAAGATAGGATTTTTTTTTTTAAAGTGCTCGGCCAATGACCATGTCCACCAAAAGGCTCGCATTGAAGGTAGACACGACCATGTCCACAACGGGACTTAGTCTCTAGCAGCAAAAACATGGAGGTCACCAAGGACACAAACGGCACACTGCTGCTGAAAACAGAGCCTCCAAACCCCGCGAGGGCAACAGGCTTCAAGTGCACTGAAAGTCAGCGACACAAATGGCACACTGTTGCCCAAAACAGAGCCTCCAAACCCCGTGAAGGCAAGAGACTTAAAGTGCATTAAAAATAAAAAAATGTAAGGGACCCACACTGCCTACTCAAGCCCAAAACAGAGCCTCCAGCCCGGCCTGATCTGGCGCCAGGCGCGGGAGGGCAGCATACTTCCATCAGCATGGAAGTCCAGGACTGTAAGGGGACCCACCGCCTCCCCAAGCCGAAAACAGAGCCTCCAGCCCGACCTGATCTGGCGCCAGGCACGGGAGGGCAACAGACAGACTTCCAGGGAAGTGGAAGCTGCCAGGGGTGAATGGGAACTCTGCCCGGGGTGCAGAGCCTCCCACATGGCTTGACTTATTATTTTTACTTAAATATTTTTTTGATCAAAAGACCATGCCCTTAGTAATATGCACTTACCCCCCCAGTGTATCTGTTATCTAATAGCATTATGAGAGCAAGTCACTACTTCATGCCGACCTCCTGGAACTGCCGCTCGGCCACCCAGACCCACTTTGTCCACTAAGGTTTTTTGTGGCTATGGTAATGTATTATTATTATGTGTTTATTTAGCAGACACCTTTATCCAAGTCGACTTACAGAGACTAGGGTGTGTGAACTTTGCATCAGCTGCAGAGTCACTTACAATTACATCTCACCCAAAAGACGGAGCACAAGGAGGTTAAGTGACTTGCTCAGGGTCACACAGTGAGTCAGTGGCTAAGGTGGGATTTGAACCGGGGACCTCCTGGTTACAAGCCCTTTTCTTTAACCACTGGACCACACAGCCTCCAATGTAGCACTATTCTGACTCTAGTCAATTCTATTCTAACTATGGTCATTTAGCTCAATGGTGACTCTGGTCATGTAGCTCAATGGTGACTCTGGTCATGTAGCTCAATGGTGACTCTGGTCATGTAGCTCAATGGTGACTCTGGTCATGTAGCTCAATTTTGACTATGGTCAGTGCGGCAGTGTGGAGTAGTGGTTAGGTCTCGGGACTCTTGACTAGAAGGTCGTGGGTTCAATCCCAGGTGGGGGACATTGCTGCTGTACCCTTGAGCAAGGTACTTTACCTAGATTGCTCCAGTAACAATCCAACTGTATAAATGGGTAATTGTATGTAGAAAAATAATATAATTGTATGTAAAAATAATGTGATATCTTGTAACAATTGTAAGTCGTCCTGGATAAGGGTGTCTGCTAAGAAATACAGTGGCTCTCAAAAGTATTCACCCCCCTTGGACTTTTCCACATTTCATTGTGTTACAACATGGAATCAAAATGGATTTAATTGGGAGTTTTTGCCACTGATCAACACAAGAAAAGTCCATAATGTCAAAGTGAAAAATAAAATCTACAACTTGTTCTAAATTAATTACAAATATAAAACAGAAAATAATTGATTGCATAAGTATTCACCCCCTTTGCTATGACACACCTAAATAAGCTCTGGTGCAACCAATTGTCTTTAGAAGTCACATAATTAGTTGAATGGAGTCCACCTGTGTGCAATTAAGGTGTTTCACATGATTTCAGGTTAAATACACCTGTCTCTGGGAGGTCCCACAGTTGGTTAGTACATTTCCTAACAAAAACTACATCATGAAGGTGAAGGAACATTCAAAGCAAATCCGGAATAAGGTTCTTCAAAAGCACCAATCAGGGGTAGGATATAAGAACATTTCCAAGGCATTGAATATCCTCTCAGAGCACAGTAAAGTCCATTATTAAGAAATGGAGAGAATATGGCACAACTGTGAATCTGTCTAGAACAGGCCGTCCTCAAAAACGGAGTATCCGGGCGTATAGGGCACTAGTCAGGGAGGCCACCAAGAGGCCTATGGCAACTCTAAAGGAGTTACAGTGTTCCACGGCTGAGCTGGGAGACACTGTGCATATGGCAACAATAGCCCGGGTGCTTCACAAAACTGGCCTTTATGGGAGAGTGGCAAAAAGAAAGCCATTGTTGAAAAGAACTCGCATCAAATCTCGGCTAGAGTTTCCCAGAAGGCATGTGGGAGACTCTGAGACCAAGTGGAAGAAGATTCTATGGCCTGATGAGACCAGAATAGAGCTTTTTGGCCACAACGCTAAGCGCTATGTTTGGCG
>NW_026708423.1:25000-27500 GCF_902713425.1 Acipenser ruthenus | reverse complement strand
GATCAACACAAGAAAAGTCCATAATGTCAAAGTGAAAAATAAAATCTACAACTTGTTCTAAATTAATTACAAATATAAAACAGAAAATAATTGATTGCATAAGTATTCACCCCCTTTGCTATGACACACCTAAATAAGCTCTGGTGCAACCAATTGTCTTTAGAAGTCACATAATTAGTTGAATGGAGTCCACCTGTGTGCAATTAAGGTGTTTCACATGATTTCAGGTTAAATACACCTGTCTCTGGGAGGTCCCACAGTTGGTTAGTACATTTCCTAACAAAAACTACATCATGAAGGTGAAGGAACATTCAAAGCAAATCCGGAATAAGGTTCTTCAAAAGCACCAATCAGGGGTAGGATATAAGAACATTTCCAAGGCATTGAATATCCTCTCAGAGCACAGTAAAGTCCATTATTAAGAAATGGAGAGAATATGGCACAACTGTGAATCTGTCTAGAACAGGCCGTCCTCAAAAACGGAGTATCCGGGCGTATAGGGCACTAGTCAGGGAGGCCACCAAGAGGCCTATGGCAACTCTAAAGGAGTTACAGTGTTCCACGGCTGAGCTGGGAGACACTGTGCATATGGCAACAATAGCCCGGGTGCTTCACAAAACTGGCCTTTATGGGAGAGTGGCAAAAAGAAAGCCATTGTTGAAAAGAACTCGCATCAAATCTCGGCTAGAGTTTCCCAGAAGGCATGTGGGAGACTCTGAGACCAAGTGGAAGAAGATTCTATGGCCTGATGAGACCAGAATAGAGCTTTTTGGCCACAACGCTAAGCGCTATGTTTGGCGCAAGCCTAACACCGTACATCATCCTGAGAACACCATCCCTACCGTGAAGCATGGTGGTGGCAGCATCATGCTATGGGGATGCTTCTCTGCGTCAGGGCCTGGAAAGCTCGTGAAGATAGAGGGCAAAATGGATGCGGCAAAGTACAGAGAAATCCTGAAGGAAAACCTGCTGAAGTCTGCAAGAGACCTGGGACTTGGAGAAGATTCATCTTCCAGCAGGACAATGACCCCAAACATACAGCCAAAGGCACACTGGAGTGGCTTAAAAACAAAAAGGTCAATGTCCTGGAGTGGCCCAGTCAAAGCCCGGACCTCAATCCAATTGAGAATATGTGGAAAGAGTTGAAAATTGCTGTTCACCAAAGGTCCCCATCCAACTTGACGGAGCTTGAGCAATTTTGCAAAGAAGAATGGGCAAAAATAGCAGTGTCCAGATGTGCAAAGCTGGTAGAGACTTATCCAAATAGACTCATGGCTGTAATTGCTGCCAAAGGTGCCTCTACCAAATATTGACTCAAGGGGGTGAATACTTATGCAATCAATTATTTTCTGTTTTGTATTTGTAATTAATCTGTGGAGAAGATCTTCCCTGTTTTTCAACATTTACTTTTCAAAACGAACATTTGTCATTCAAAAGTCCAACAGCATAATGCAAGGAGAATGGCTAATTCATTAGGAACAGTCATGTTGAAGACAGTACCAGTTTCAAATGATTAAAAACTGGGAAACTGTTTGAGAAAAGAAATATATAAAATAGTTTATTTAAAAATATTTAATATATACACATTTTTTTAAGAAATACTGTTCCAATGGTCATTTCAAATGTGCTGCGAGTTTAAAATCGTCTGGAAATTAAACACTGATGCCTTTTTTAATTGTATTGTTTTTGAAAAAAGTTGAAAGGCTGGGAGAATCTTCTGTGGAGAAGATCTTCCCTCCCTTTCAACATTAATTCTCAAACTGAATGCAGTAGGGATTCAAGGAAATGCATGCACATGGATTAGGGAGTGGTTAACATGTAGAAAACAGAAAGTACTAAATAGAGGAGAAACCTCAAAATGTAGTGAGGTAGCCAGGGGTGTACCTCAGGGATCACTATTAGGTCCTCTGCTATTCCTAATCTACATTCATGATTTAGATTCTGGTATAGTAAGCAAGCTTGTTAAATTTGCAGACGACACAAAAATAGGAGTGGCGGCAAACACTGTTGTAGCAGCAAAGGTCATTCAAAATGATCTAGACAGCATTCAGAACTTGGCAGACACGTGGCAAATTACATTTTAATAGAGAAAAGTGTAACGTATTGCACACAGGCAATACAAATGGGCATTATAAATATCATATGGGAGATACTGAAATTGAAGAAGGGATCTATGAAAAAGACCTAGGAGTTTATGTTGACTCAGAAATGTCTTCATCGAGACAATGTGAGGAAGCAATAAAAAAGGCCAACAAGATGCTCGGATATATTGTGAGGTGTGTTGATTTTAAATCAAGGGAAGTAATGTTAAAACTTTACAATGCATTAGTAAGACCTCACCTAGAATACTGTGTTCAGTTCTGGTCACCTTGTTACAAAAAGGATATTGCTGCTCTAGAAAGAGTGCAAAGAAGATGGTTAATCTTCCCTCTGACATTCTCCATTGACAAATTGAGGGATGCGCACCAGGCCGCACACCCGCCGCTCCGGATTCGGGGAT